>NC_084732.1:73728185-73780685 GCF_033978785.1 Entelurus aequoreus | reverse complement strand
TCCCCAAGACATCACTGAGGAGTTCTTGAGTCTGTTTAGCTGATTTTTGACATTATTGCCGCCCTCTAGACATGAATCAGCACCCTTATAGTCACCTTTACACTTGTTTCACCCAATATAGTAGACATGATAATAGGAAAGAAGACGTATAAGTTACTCTACTCCGCTACAAACATATAGACATAAAAAAAATTATATACTGTATACTAGGGCTGTGAATCTTTGGGTGTCCCAAAATTCGATTCAATATCGATTCTTGGGGTCACGATTCGATTCAAAATCGGGTTTTTTTTTTCCGATTCAACGCGATTCTCGATTCAAAGACGATATTTTCCCGATTCAAAAATATTCTCTATTCATTCAATACATAGGATTTCAGCAGGATCTACCCCAGTCTGCTGACATGCAAGCAGAGTAGTAGATTTTTGTAAAAAGCTTTTATAATTGTAAAGGACAATGTTTTATCAACTGATTGCAATAATGTAAATTTGTTTTAACTATTAAATGAACCAAAAATATGACTTATTTTATCTTTGTGAAAATATTGGACACAGTGTGTTGTCAAGCTTATGAGATGCGATGCAAGTGTAAACCACTGTGACACTATTGTTCATTTTTTTTATTTTTTGTAAATGTCTAATGATAATGTCAATGAGGGATTTTTAATCACTGCTATGTTGAAATTGTAACTAATATTGATACTGTTGTTGATAATATTCATTTTTGTTTCACTACTTTTGGTTTGTTCTGTGTCGTGTTTGTGTCTCCTCTCAATTGCTCTGTTTATTGCAGTTCTGTGTGTTGCTGGGTCGGGTTTGGTTTTGGAATTAGATTGCATTGTTATGGTATTGCTGTGTATTGTTTTGTTGGATTGATTAATTTAAAAAATAAAATAAATAAATAAAAAAATAAAATAATAATAATAATAATAATAATAATAAATAAAATAAAAATAAAAATAGATTTAAAAAAAATGAGAATCGATTCTGAATCGCACAACGTGAGAATCGCGATTCGAATTCAAATTGATTTTTTCCCACACCCCTACTGTATACTCACACACAACCATTAACCTGTGAAAATACTGGAACTTGTTCTGTTGTGCAATACATTAAGTAGGACATTTCCTTAGATTTGTTATTTTAAGTTCATTTAGCCATTTGTATGCTTGAAAATGCTTGATTTAGGCCAGAATTGTGCACAATTTGCTGAAAGAGGACCTATGATGATTTCAAAGTGGTCCCATGTGTAAACATATTTTGTAATAGGAGCAGCCCTGCTTGTATTATTTTTGCATTTTATTCACTTATTTAGTACATTTTAATTTAATGGCTGTGTTAACTATATACACTAAACATATTCTATTGTGCCATTTGCAATAATTATAACGATACAAATAAATACAAATTTAAACATTTTGCGATGAGTGCCTAATCCCTAAAAGCCTGCTCAGTGGCCTTGCGGTTAGAGTGTCCGCCCTGAGATCGGTAGGTTGTGAGTTCAAACCCCAGCCGAGTCTTGCCAAAGACTATAAAAATGGGACCCATTACCTCCCTGCTTGGCATTCATCATCAAGGGTTGGAATTGGGGGTTGAATCACCAAATGATTCCCGAGCGTGGCCACCGCTGCTGCTCACTGCTCCCCTCACCTCCCAGGGGGTTGAACAAGGGGATGGGTCAAATGCAGAGGTTAATTTCACCACACCTCCTGTGTGTGTGTGACTATCAGTGGTACTTTTAACTTTTTAAAACTACCATTAGTTCTGACCCGCCCAGGGTTGACCCTTCCCAAAAACAGCTATGAACACTAATCATTGCATTCTGCTGTCAAAATCAGGGGCCCCTGATTAGGTGGGGTCCCTGGGCTTCAGCCCAGGTAAGCCCGTGCATTATACAGGCTTTGGACACACCCAGCCAGACCAAAATACCGCTAAAAATGAGGTTTGCCTCTCTCCATCATATATCCCTGCATTCTTTCATCTCTAGCCTACTTCTGTTCTTTTCATTATTCTTTCTTTACTATGCCTTCAGACTGTTCTATCTTCTGTTGGGTTTTTAGACATGCAGAACCTATGTCTCAGCAACTCATTCCCATAATGCATTTGTGATACTGACTCATTTCACACGTTCAAACCCTTTCAAAACCCTTTGTTCACCTGATCAACTTGTATGATGACTGTATTATGCTGATAGCAGTGTTGGGACTAACGCGTTACACGCACAGTGTGGTCATGGCGAGCGGAGTAACGGAGGAGCTTGAACGCCCCGCGCCATTTAATCGGTGTGTTTATAGGTGCAGACCCCGTTGTGCAAAACGAGGGTTTTAAACACATGCTGAACGTGCTTGAGCCACGTTACGACATCCCGTCGCGCACCCACTTCAGCGATAAGATTGTGCCGAATCTTTATGAGCAGGAGAAGAAAAAAGTTGTGGATGAACTATCCCGAGCATCATCTGTTGCGCTCATGACAGAGGGGTGGACGCCCAGGGGAACTATGTGACGATAAGCGCTCACTTCATCACAGCAGACTGGCAGATGAGAAGACACGCCCCCTCTACGAGAGTCACCTTGTGCAGGTACTGGCACAAGCAGTGGAGGAATGGAAGGTAAAGATATCCCAGTCACACGTGATAATGCCAAAAATCAAATAAATGCAGTGAATGAGGCAGGACTGGGACCACAGATAGGTGCTTTGCACATGTAGTGAGTTTAGCATCACAGAAGGGCATCTCAGTCAATAGGATGGAGCGCCTCCTTAGGAGGATCAGGAAGGAGGTTTCCTACTTCCACCCAAGCACAACAGCTGCTCATATGCTTAAAGGCCTACTGAAACCCACTACTACTGACCACGCAGTCTGATAGTTTATATATCAATGATGAAATCTTAACATTGCAACACATGCCAATACGGCCGGGTTAACTTATAAAGTGCAATTTTAAATTTCCCGCGAAACTTCCGGTTGAAAACGTCTATGTATGATGACGTATGCGCGTGACGTCGATGGTTGAAACGGAAGTGTTCGGACACATTGTATCCCAATACAAAAAGCTCTGTTTTCATCGCAAAATTCCACAGTATTCTGGACATCTGTGTTGGTGAATCTTTTGCAATTTGTTTAATGAACAATGGAGACTGCGAAGAAGAAAGCTGTAGGTGGGATCGGTGTATTAGCGGTAGGCTGCAGCAACACAACCAGGAGGACTTTGACTTGGATAGCAGACGCGCTATCCGACGCTAGCCGCCGACCGCATCGATGATCGGGTGAAGTCCTTCGTCGCTCCGTCGGTCGCTGGAACGCAGGTGAGCACGGGTGTTGATGAGCAGATGAGGACTGGCTGGCGTAGGTGGAGCGCTAATGTTTTTATCATAGCTCTGTGAGGTCCCGTTGCTAAGTTAGCTTCAATGGCGTTGTTAGCAACAGCATTGTTAAGCTTCGCCAAGCTGGAAAGCATTAACCGTGTAGTTACAGGTCCATGGTTTAATAGTATTGTTGATTTTCTGTCTATCCTTCCAGTCAGGGGTTTATTTCTTTTGTTTCTATCTGCATTTAAGCACGATGCTATCACGTTAGCTCCATAGCTAAAGTGCTTCATCGATGTATTGTCGTGGAGATAAAAGTCACTGTGAATGTCCATTTCGCGTTCTCGACTCTCATTTTCAAGAGGATATAGTATCCGAGGTGGTTTAAAATACAAATCCGTGATCCACAATAGAAAACGGAGAAAGTGTGGAATCCAATGAGCCCTTTTACCTAAGTTACGGTCAGAGCGAAAAAAGATATGTCCTGCACTGCACTCTAGTCCTTCACTCTCACGTCCTCATCCACAAATCTTTCATCCTCGCTCAAATTAATGGGGTAATCGTCGCTTTCTCGGTCCAAATCGCTCTCGCTGCTGGTGTAAACAATGGGGAAATGTGAGGAGCCTTTCAACCTGCGATGTCACGCTACTTCCGGTACAGGCAAGGCTTTTTTTATCAGCGACCAAAAGTTGCGAACTTTATCGTTGATGTTCTCTACTAAATCCTTTCAGCAAAAATATGGCAATATCGCGAAATGATCAAGTACGACACATAGAATGGATCTGCTATCCCCGTTTAAATAAAAAAATATCATTTCAGTAGGCCTTTAAGACAAAGCAAGAAATGCTAAAGCTGCCTACTCATAAAGCTCATACATGATGTCCCAACGAGTTGGAACTCCACTTATGATATGTTGGAGCAGCAGGCAGCTATATACTCTGCATTGACCCACAAGACCCTGAAGACAAATGTCAAAGACATCATCACCCTGTCTGATGATGATGTGAGAGTGGCAGAGGAGGTCCTCCAGGTGCTTAAACCCCTCAAAACTGTTACATCTCTACTGAGCACTGAAACTTCACCATCTGTGTCAATGATCCTGCCACTGAAAACAAGGACTCTACAATCCATGACTCCAAGTGTGGAAGACAGCAGCATCACTCCAGATGTCAGGCTTTATTTCCCTATCTATGTTTCAAGGAAGATGATGTGCCTTCTTATGTTGCACTTTAAGTTGTTTTTTTATTAATGGTCATTGGTCCAAGTTTAAAGAAAGGAGAAATGCCTTTTTATGTTGCACTGTTTTTCATTAATTATGTTAAAAGGAAAATAAAAATGCATGTCAAGTTGATCAACAGATTGTATTATTCTCCAGTGCAATAACAGTACTGAAATGAAGGCTAAAAGGGCATTAATGGGAGCTTTAAAAAAAAAGAAGAAAAAAAGAAGTAACTAAATAGTTACTTTTCACAGTAATGCATTACTTTTTGGTGTAAGTAACTGAGTTAGTAACTGAGTTACTTTTGAAATAAAGTAACTAGTAACTGTAACTAGTTACTGGTTTTCAGTAACTAACCCAACACTGGCTGATAGTATATATTTGTACCATGAATTGATTAATGTAGACCCTTAAAAAATTTGAAAAACGTATTCGGGTGTTACCATTTAGTGGTCAATTGTACAGAATGTGTACTGTACTGTGTAAACTGTACTGTTTCATATAATGTATTCTCTTCCTTTGCAATCTACTAATAAAAGTTTCCATCAATCGATCAAAAACCTGTTTTTTGACCTCGTATTATAGAAACATATGTTTGTACATTTTTCCGGTAAAAAAAATTCCAGTATATGCATTGTATATGGAAATATTTCCGTTTTGATTTTAGTATAATATGAACATCTTGAACCCCTTATTTTATTTTTTATTGAGACAAAAATTATTTATGTATTTAATATTTGTTTACTTACTATGGAATATTATTTGTTTATTATTTATTTGTTCACTGTTCTGTTACAGAGAACAAGGAAATAGGATAACATTGCTCTGGTATGAAAAGGGGTAGGATTAAATAAGCTCAGCTTCTTCCTACTCCTTTTCGGACGTGCGGTAATGAAACAAATGGAAATATGTGATGAATTACATTGTATCGTATGCATGTTCGAAATAAACTGAAACTGAACTGAACTGAACATGTGTGTGCATTGCTTGTATCCTGTTTGTGAGCTCTTGGTGTGAAAAGTGCTATAGTAATACAACTAATACAAGATGTGACAACAACAAGCCAGAGAGAAATGTAAGATGGATAAGAATAGCAGCAAGACAGAGAACAAGATGGAAAGGTAGTCTTACATCCATGTCATCGCAGAGCATGGATCCAGAGCCATACTGAAGCCGGCATTGATGAGCAGCGCTGTACAGAGCGCCAGGAAGCAGAAAACCTTGTGAAATTGTATCCTTCACAGGGGCGTCATCAAGGCACCAACCCCAGCCACGACTGCAACAGGGAAATAGAATAGCAGCAGAGCAAACAGGTCAGTTGTCACCACAAACATTCATTTCAAAGTATCAACAACAAGGATTCAGTTTAGGAATGTGGTGCACGAGCATGACGGCAGTACGATTAATTGCCTCTCCTACAAATAGATGTCCAAGCATGCTTGGAATATACAACATGAAGCAGGTGATGCAGCTAAAACGATAAGTATTGTCGGTAACACTTTAGTATGGGGAACATATTCTAAGTAACAAAGACTTAATTTAGAGTTATTTGGACATTAGGGGAACATATAAGGGTTAGGTTATTAATAAGCAATAATTCTGAGGTTATTGAGGGAAGACTCTTAGTTAATGGCTTACTGGTTGTATAATAAGGCTATGCAGAATAAGGCATTAATAAGTACTTAATAAACACTAATTAAAAGCCAATATGTTACTAATTCACATGATAATAAGCAACTAATTAATGGTGAATATGTTCCCCATACTAAAGTGTTTCCGTAATATCTACAAATGGAAAAGGAAAACTTAATAGCATTCAAATACAAGTTGGTTCCGACAAACTTATATATATATATAGAGTGTGCAACCTGAGATCGGTAGGTTATGAGTTCAAACCCCGGCCGAGTCATACCAAAGACTATAACAATGGGACCCATAACCTCCCTGCTTGGCACTCAGCATCAAGGGTTGGAATTGGGGGTTAAATCACCAAAATGATCCCCGGGCGCATGCGTAATATATATATATATATATATATATATATATATATATATATATATATATATATATATATATATATATATATATATATATATATATATATATATATATATATATACTACCGTTCAAAAGTTTGGGGTCACATTGAAATGTCCTTATTTTTGAAGGAAAAGCACTGTACTTTTCAATGAAGATAACTTTAAACTAGTCTTAACTTTAAATAAATACACTCTATACATTGCTAATGTGGTAAATGACTATTCTAGTTGCAAATGTCTGGTTTTTGGTGCAATATCTACATAGGCGTATAGAGGCCCATTTCCAGCAACTATCACTCCAGTGTTCTAATGGTACAATGTGTTTGCTCATTGGCTCAGAAGGCTAATTGATGATTAGAAAACCCTTGTGCAATCATGTTCACACATCTTAAAACAGTTTAGCTCGTTACAGAAGCTACACAACTGACCTTCCTTTGAGCAGATTGAGTTTCTGGGGCATCACATTTGTGGGGTCAATTAAACGCTCAAAATGGCCAGAAAAAGAGAACTTTCATCTGAAACTCGACAGTCTATTCTTGTTCTTAGAAATGAAGGCTATTCCACAAAATTGTTTGGGTGACCCCAAACTTTTGAACGGTAGTGTATATATATAAAAAAAAAAAATATATATATATATATATATATATATACAACCGAGCTATACTGCCACAAGTGGAACTCATCCAATTAGAATATCGTGTAAAAGTCCATTCATGTCATCAATTCAACTTCAAATATGAAACTATATGTTATGAACTCAATACACGCAAAGTGAGATATGTCAAGCTTTTATATATTATAATTTTGATGATCATAGCTTACAGTTTCAAAACAAACCAAAAAACACATTTTCAATTCAAAGTTTTCATAAGTTGAAAGCCAGTGAGTGTTTTTTTATTTTTATTTAATTTTTTTTACCAAGTACCACCTCTGAAAAAAACCTGGCTGTACCACCATGACACACATTAAAATACAGTAGTAAAGTAGGCCTAAGTATTCAATAAAAACAAGGCAGAGGTTTTATTTACTAGTATATTTAATATAGTTGGCCTCTTAACATTTCATACAGTTTACGTAATAACACTGTGTTTGAATATGGGGAAATACAACTTTAATCAAGTGATTCCTTGGTGTTCCACTAGAAAGAGCCCGCGTACTAGAGATGCGCGGATAAGCAATTATTTCATCCGCAACCGCATCACAAAAGTCGTCATCCACCCACCATTCACCCGAACCAACATTTTATCAAAACCACACCCGCCCGCCACCCGCCCGTTGTTATATATCTAATATAGACGATGCAAGGCATTAGTGAGGTTAGAAAGCTTTTGCCTGTTGAAGAAAGGAGACTGATCCAATGCAGCAGAGACATTCAATGCGTACCACGCATTAATATCTCTTGGCCACGCATTAGTGGCTAAGAGATATTAATGCGTGATAATATTATTTATCATTATTATAATATTATTGTCATTTCCATTAAGAAAGTGTTGACTATTGTTGCCAATGCCCTCAGATCAGGAGTGCGTTCCTCACACTTTGTGTGCGCAGTTGCAGCAAGCAGAACGATGCTTTTAAGAAGTTAAAAAAATGTTTTAGAAAGACTAGGCCTATATTTTCGTTAGGTAAAAAAAATGTTCTGAATTTATTTCAATGAATATTAACTTGTTAACGTTATAATGCTCAAATAGGGACGAGGGCGGGGTGCACAGTGAAACAGTGAACAATTTTGCGACAAAGATGAACCTTTATTGATTGATCTGCAGCCATGACAAAATATCAGACAATCTCCATTGTCAACGACAGGCAGGAAAATAAAGATAAACACATAGTCTATGTTGTAGACATAGGCATAGGCTTATACGTTTTTAAGTTGAAATAAAAAAATAAATAAAAAATGTGCCTCATAAGCCTTAGGCTGTCAATCACGCGCACAAACTTAATTATACAATAACATATGTATGTCATCCCTATTTAAACAAAAATAAATAAAATAAATAATAATAATAAATTACCTGCAACTTATTGGCCAAGGCAAATAGCTGAATGGGGGAAATCAAACCCATCAGACTGCACTTTATCATCAAACTTGAATTATAAAGAAACAAAGCAGGCTGTTTCAAAGAGTGCTGCTCGTTTTTCGTATGTGGGTAACAACATTTAACTATGTATATATATTTCCGAATTGGTTCAACCGCCACCCGCCCGAATCTATTTAAAATCTATTTTTTTCGTCATGTCACCCGCCCGACCCGCGGTTTATCCGCGGACTCCGCGGTTGTGTCCGCAAACCGCGCATCTCTACCGCGTACCGAACCACAGTTTGAGAATCCCTGCTGTAAGCAGTAAACATCAACATTATATCAAAAGAAGGGTCTGTCATTATTTTAGTTTCACCTTGTAAATGTAAACAAAGTTTTGCACGGTATGTTTTCTAGATAGTTGACAAAGATTCTTAAAAGTTTTGAAAATGTTACAAAATGTTACATTATTGTGTAATTTCCATATATGTTTTCTTTTGTTAAATTAGACAGACTCTTTTTTAAATTTATTTTCAAAAGTTTTTTTTTCTATGATGTGCCTCTTAAGACCTCACTGTTAGCTTTGTAAGGTCATGTTCGCTCTAAACCAGGGGTGCCCACATTTTTTCAGCAGGCGAGCTACTTTTTTAATTGACCAAGTCAAGGGGATCTACCTCATCCATATATATATAATTTATATTGATTTATTTATGAAAGAGACATTTTGTTAACAAGTTAAAGGTGTTTAATGATAATACAAGCATGTTTAACACATATAGATTCCTTTCGTTCATGAAGACAATATTAAAAGTTGGTGTATTACCTGATTCTGATTACTTACGTTGATTGGAATCAGCCAGTAGTAATGATAACGTCCCCATTTTCAAAGTCCTCCTTTCTGTCCAATACCACATGAAAGTGATTGTTTTTTGGCATCTTATTTGTCCATACTCGTTTTTATGCACTTTACAAGAAATACAATAAATAGCGGCAAACTCCGTAGCTTGCTGGCTTGTAAACGCCAACTTTCTGAAACTCTTATTTTGTTAGCGCAGGCAGGATGAAGCAGCGCTTTTATTGTGAAGACAGGAACTGAGTTTTGACGGCCGGTAAGGCGCGAGAGTCTGTTGAAATAAAAAGTGTTTCTCGCCTTCCTGTCGGTCATTTTTTCTTAATAACGAGCTGGCAGCAGCCAGCGTCATCTCACAAGACCCTCGGGTCCCGCCAATGTCAATCAAGTGACGTCTTGGTGAAGATTGATGATCGTTAAGTTTTAAGTCAATTTTTTTAATGCCTGGGTGGCGATCGATTGACACACCCTCCGCGATCAATTGGTTGCTCGCGATCGACGTAATGGGCACCCCTTCTCTAAACTAAACAAAATTGAAGCTAATACATATTTTTGTATCTATTTTTTCTAGTGAGGATCTTTACTAGATCAACAAGTCTGAGTAGAGATCACAACATCTTCCCGGATATTTCATACCCAGACTTGGTCAACAACTTAATTTTTCAACCCAGCCCATTTTACCCCTTGAAGGACTTTCAAAATTATAAGAGTCTAAAAAGCTATGACCGCTTTGTGAGAGGATGCACTGCAGTAAGATTAAATATCTCAAATAAGAGTGATATTTGCTTATTTTCTGTCTGATAAGATAATTCTTCTCACTAAGCAGATTTTATGTTAGAGTGTATTACTTGTTTTAAGGGGTTTGGTCCTAAATTATCTCAGTAAGATAAAGATTATGACCTATATTGAGTAAAACATGCTTGAACCTACAATATCAACTGATGCAAAGCTGTGTCATCAACACTCACAAGTATAAAACTACTTTTTTAAAGTAATAATTTCTTACTTCAAGCATGAAAAAAAAAATCATGATGCAGAGCGCATATCATTATGTCAAGATAATGGCACTAGCATTTACTTAATTTAAGAATATTTTTCAACATATTGAGCAAAAAGGTCTCTTTTTTCTACAAAGAAAAGTGCACTTGTTATTAGTGAGAATACCGGTATACTTATTTTAAGGTATTTTGGGGTTCATTGAGGTTGGCTAATTTTATTTGTTTTCATAGCACAAGCCGAATGTTCTTGTTATATTGGCAGATAATTTCACTTATTTCAAATAAAATACCCCTAATTTTTTTTTTTTTCCCCTTGTTTTTGAACACTGACTTTTTGCAGTGTGGTTTCTGTTGTTTGTGTTTATCTCTACAAAATCGTGTTGTCATGTCATGCACTTTCAGAAATTATCCAACTCGAGTTTGACATCCTCGATAGTCACGGATAACCAATCTAAGGTCATCTCAGCATACTGTGACTGTAAGGCAGGATTGAGAGAATGATGCTCTCGTGTCTCTTCAGTTTTTTTTTTACAAGTGGAGGCTACAGTCCGGATGAGAGAAGTGAGTACTATTTTTATCAATACAACTACTATCAAAGTTATTCGACCAAGCACATCAAGTTAATGCAAAGTGGGGTTGTCTTTTTTTTTTTTCTTAGATTAATTTCTACTCATAACATTTTCTGGATTACCTGAAATGAAAGGATCCTAACAAACAAAGTATTTCATAGCATATCGCATCAGATCTGTTGATTGCAGCAATCCATGCTCAGCTTTGCCGTTCACTCCTCTGTTCAGCCGCTTCCCTCTGTCTAGAAATAAGCTTAGGAATGCTATAAAAGCTAGTTTTATCTCTCCCACTTCGGTTGTGGCAGTTGACAATTACACACACCATCGGCGTTATAAGTATCAGTGGATGAATGATCAACATCAATGAGGGCATTTCCACACGAAGCCTAGTATAATGGCCACCGGCAAAGCATAGTAGGAAATGTAGAAAAACCCGAAACCCATTATAGAAGAAAATATTTCAAAACAAATGCTATGGTTGCCACATTACTGTTGAACCAGTGGGTGAAATCAAACGCTTTTTCGAGCACTGTTTTTGTGGCATAACGTTATATTGTAATTGGTAATTGTAATTATGGACCACAATAGAAACAAGCCTTTTGGCTTTTTGTGCAATCCATTTGCCTTTTTAAAGCATTACATGGATTCAATTCTTTAAGATGTCAATAAACTTCTCAATCAATCAATCAGTCTACATTTTGATCAAACATTCCTGTCGGTTTTTCAAACAAATGTGTGTCTTTTTTGTTGAAGTTACTCAATACTTTCAATGACAGCTAGCCACAGGTGGGTAGTAACGTGCTACTTTTTAAAAAATTGTACTTGTCAGAGTAGTTTTAATGTAACATACTTGTTACTTTTACTGGAGTATTTTTGTGAAAAATAAACGCTACTTTACTCTGTTACATTGAGTTTAATTCCGATCGTTACATTTATTTATATCATAATTATTTATAATCTATTGATTAAGACTTGCAAAGATGAATTAATTTTGTCAGCAAGCCTTCTTCCGTCACATGACTCTGTTTCGCCAATCCAACGTAAACTTTCGTGACGTTTACCTCCATTTCACCAATCAAATGGAGCTTCACGGCAAAGATCCATTCAGAGCTACAACTACTAAGACCGATGTTTGGATTTTTCACCGGGAAACAAGACTTAGTATATTTTAGGGATACACGGTAATAATGGCGGCGGCAAAACTCCTCACAGTTAGTATTAGCCTTTTAAATTAAAATGATCTAAGAAACTGAGATTGATAACTGCACTGAAAATCTCACAGCAAACCGACTCGTCCCAGCTTGCTTGCTTTTATTACTAACATGAAAACAAGAGACATATACGTCTTTCCCTGTGAAAAACAACATACCCCAATCTAAACGTATACAAACACATTACTGTCTGAGTAACTAAGCTATTCAGTTGTGCACATTGAACCTACAAGTTGTGCTCTCATAGCACGGAATTATGATGATCGGTCTTTCCTCAGAGGAAAAGAGACACGTTTTTTATGGTGCGTTCAAATACCGCTAAACAGAGTAGGACAGACAAAACGCCCACCAAAAGTGATACATCATTAGAATAGATTTGATTTTTTATGCACTTTTCATTTAAGTAAATCTTAAAGTGCTACAGTACAGACCAATATTTACAGTACAACAATAAGACTTGTACACTTCAGTGAAGCATATAGAAACACAGGACATGCCCAATGGTGGCTTTTCTAACAGTGTGTCTATTTAGTTATGTTTAATAAAGCTTTTTTTTAGCACATTCCACAATACAGCGATATAAATGATAACTGTGATAATTTTGTGTATTTATTTTAGTTATGTTTTGAGCACATTCCACAATACTACGATAAAAATGACAACTGTGATCATTTTGGTCACAATAACCGAGATATGAAATTCTTATATCGTTACATCCCTACTGTACTGGTACACACATCGTTTCAATATGTCTTCTACACCTGGAAGAATGACAAGACATATGGAGACATTTTAGTTTTCCAACGAAAGACAACAAGATACGTTGTAAACCCTGTGGCTTGATTTTCTCCGGTAAAAATACAACCAACTTGAAAAGCCATATGCAGGCTAATCATCAGGACATCTACACAACAGTGACTCGGCCTAAACTAATATTTCGACTCATACTGTACTGAATTACTGTTACTATTAAAGACAGTAGAGAAGGAGCGAGACTGCTTACTCTACCACTACTTTTGTAGTACACATAGGTGAGCTTGCCCGCCAATCTAGAATAAAATTAGTTTGTTTCTTCATGAAACCATTTTAGTCATACAGTCGCGATCAAAAGTTTACATACACTTGTAAAGAACATCATGTCATGGCTGTTTTGAGTTTCCAATAATTTCTACAACTCTTAATTTTTTGTGATAGAGTGATTGGAGCACTTAATTGTTGATCACAAAAAACATTCATGAAGTTTGGTTCTTTTATGAATTTATTATGGGTCTACTGAAAATGTGACCAAATCTGCTGGGTCAAAAGTATACATACAGCAATGGGTATCGTGGCCAAACGGCTCAATTTTTGTTTCATCTGACATCACATGGACAAAGATAAGACCTTCTGGAGGAAAGTTCTGTGGTCAGATGAAACACAAATTGAGCTGTTTGGCCACAATACCCAGCAATATGTTTGGAGGAGAAAGGGTGAGGCCTTTAATCCCAGGAACACTGTTCCTACCGTCAAGCATGGTGGTGGTAGTATTATGCTCTGGGCCTGTTTTGCTACCAATGGAACTGGTGCTTTACAGAGAGTAAATGGGACGATGAAAAAGGAGGATTACCTCCAAATTCTTCAGGACAACCTAAAATCATCAGCCCGAAGGTTGGGTCTTGGGCGCAGTTGGGTGTTCCAACAGGACAATGACCCCAAACACACGTCAGAAGCGGTAAAGGAATGGCTAAATCAGGCTAGAATTAAGGTTTTAGAATGGCCTTCCCAAAGTCCTGACTTTAACGTGTGGACAATGCTGAAGAAACAAGTCCATGTCAGAAAACCAACACATTTAGCTGAACTGCACCAATTTTGTTAAGCGGAGTGGTCAAAAACTCAACCAGAAGCTCGCCAGAAGCTTGCGGATGGCTACCAAAAGCGCTTTATTGTAGTGAAACTTGCCAAGGGACATGTAACCAAATATTAACATTGCTGTATGTATACTTTTGACCCAGCAGATTTGGTCACAGTTTCAGTAGACCCATAATTAATTCATAAAAGAACCAAACTTCATGAATGTTTTTTGTGACCCACAAGCATGGGCTCCAATCACTCTATTACAAAAAAATAAGAGTTGTAGAAATTATTGGAAACTAAAGACAGCCATGACATTATGTTCTTTACAAGTGTGTGTAAACTTTTGATCGCGACTCTATATAATTCAACATTTGAAAAAAATGCTTAATTTCAGTTACAATAACAACACACAATAGGGTTAGTGTACTCTTAATGTATTATTTTATTCATCGAGTGCAGGTATTGTTGTGAATTGAGTTTCTGAGATGCTCTGCAATAATAATTAATTAATAAAAGTGCTTTCAAGACAACTTCAAAGATGTGTTGTCGGTTATACTTGATATTTTAGTCGACTAAATTTACTGTAATTTTAGTCGACAAAATGTTGAGGTATTTAGTCGACTAAAACCAAATTAATTTACATGACTAAAATATGACTAAAACTAAAATACCTTCTCGTAAAAATTAACACATGCCGGTGGTATGATAAAATAGAAACCTACTTGTTTAACAAGTGTTCCTAAAAGAAGACAATTTAATTATGTGACATGACACGAGCACATCCCGGCTGTTTGAGACAACTAGTAAGCAGAAACCTCCAAAAACAGTTGACTAAAATATTGATCTTTTTGTATTTCTCTATTGATCCTAATAACCCCAAGTGTTGATTAAACACATTAAAACATTACCAACAACACTAAATAGCAGTGGAAATGTGTAGTTATCTGTTAGATACAGAGCTTGAACGTTACTAGCGCTAACTTATTAGCATGTAGCATTCTCTTCTTCTACTGTATTTACATTCCCAAATAGCAAAACATCCTGAAATGACCACAATCACCCCCTAGTGTACGAGAGACACACTGTGTATGGCCAACAGTCACATTAGAGATAAGAGCATGGAAACTACAACTCCACATGTAGCTGTGAACGTAGAAGAAACTGAATTATTTGACAAATCAGACTAATTTAGTGAATAGAAATGTACTGACTGTAAAAAGTCACATGACGTCAGACAAGGCAGCACAAATCTTCAATGATTACTTTGAAACTAGTAAAAATAACAATTATATTATGTGCTGTCATCTGTGTCAATAGAAATGTTCACATTTCAGCCTACAAGAATTCCACTTCTAATTGCATTTTGCAACAAATTGTAAATTATTTTTGCATTTCACACACACGTATACTCACATTAACTACAATTGTTGTCCAAGAACCATTAAAAAATAGCAACTAAATAAATCAGAAGTTATTCAATACATGGATAGTTTTTTCGCGGAAAACTTACTCTTACTCAAGAAACTATTTTGATAACTACTTTTTACATTTACTTGAGTGGTATTATTCTGAAGTAACCGTAACCCTACTTGAGTACAATTTTTGGGTACCCTACCGACCTCTGCAGCTAGCGTTAATAGCTAAACCTTGCCAAATTGCTATCATTAGCAAACAAACATAGCTCGTTTTACCCTCAGCTGCAATTTAATAACCAATGTATGTTCTTATGTATTGCAATGGTTCTTTTTTATAAAAAAAAAACAATATTGAGAAAGATGGTGTGGAATGGCCGGTGTAGCCACCACTGACGAGCAAGTAACAAGCAGTTTCGGATGACATTTGTATGTTTAATTTGTTATTGCTTCGTACTTGCAGCAGGTTGCGAAACAGTCACTTTAAGTAAATGGAAAGCAGTGTAAACTTGCTAAATTTCAGTTCTAGTTATATTGTTTTTGTGTGCTACGGCTCAAACTTGAAACCAATCTTAATGTCTGCCATCATTGATTACTTCACTGGGACTACATGCTGTCAGAGTTTTGTTTGTGCCATCTAATATTTGTGAAAAATGATGTTTTTCACAGATGAGACAGCTCAGTGTGTTCACCTTCTAATTACAACAACTCAAACACACAATCTAAAGTACACATTTCACTGGCCCTTATCTTGCAATGTCCCATGGGTGTACATGGTGTAAAAACCCTGGGCACGATGTTTCCCACAGTGCAGTCAAAGGCTGTCAAGACTCTGAACGCCCACCAAATGAATTCCAGATGCGTGGAGCTGAGAAACTGGGGCAACATAGAGGAAATATTTCAGACATTCAACGCAGTTGAAATCGGAAACACAATGTCACTGACAGTAGCAGCTGAAAGTGCGGTAGCTGGCAGACACGCACGCACGCACGCACGCACGCACGCACGCACGCACGCACGCACGCACGCACACACACACACACACACACACACACACACACTCAACTGAATATGGATCATTCTTGACAAGGATGGGAAACTAAACATGGGCCTCATCAGACCACAAAGCGAGAGAAATAATGGGGAAATACATACTTTTTTGAAGATTAACTAGTGCAGATTTTGCAAGATAAAATTAACGAATTACCAAATACACCATGAGTGCCCCTTTCAGATGTAATGACCTTTTCTTCACAAGTTCATATAGCTTCGATCTACAAGATAGTGTTTCTTGGTGTGTAAAAGCTGCATTTGAAATACAAGTCATTTTTTATTTTAATTGCAGTAATTTGCATAAATTGAAGTCCTTCCTTATACAATGCCACAAAAAGGTTGTGGTTTATAGCACGAGTGTCCAAAGGTTCGCTGTTCTGTGGAGCCTCGCATACCCCAGGATGTTGTGCATTGTCTTGCAACTAAAAACTAGAAAAGTACTTCATGAGTGCACCTGCGTCAGACCCATTCATTCATTTTCTACCGCTTGTCCCTTACAGGGTCGCGGGGGGAGCTGGAGCCTATCTCAGCTGCATTCAGGCGGAAGGCGGGGTACAACTCGGACAAGTCGCCACCTCATCGCAGGGCCAACACAGATAGACAGACAACATTCACACTCACATTCACACACTAAGGCCAATTTAGTGTTGCCAATCAACCTATCCCCAGGTGCATGTCTTTGGAGGTGAGAGGAAGCTGGAGTACCCGGAGGGAACCCACGCAGTCACGGGGAGAACATGCAAACTACACACAGAAAGATCCGAGCCCAGAATCGAACCCAGGACCTTCGTATTGTGAGGCACACGTACTAACCCCTGTTCCACCATTCTTATTTGAACCAATTCCCGGTACCTGGGTACTCAACAGTACCAATTTTCGGTACTTGTGTGTGAGTCAATAAAAAATTGTTTTTTTTGATAAAATAATCTATCGTTTTTATTGCAACAAGATATAACAACTGGTGTCTAGTCGTTATATATTGATTTATTATAACATTTCTGAGGCAATTTATTGGTTGGCATTGAAATTGCAACATTACCTAGAGATTTGGCTGACTCTGCTCTCAGTGCTGCTGGAGTGATTGCTAAGTGTAAGCGTCAGGGATGCAACAATAACTAAAATAGAGACACTGTTAGAAAACCCACTATTTTGCATGTTTCGTGTTTCTTATGCTTCACTGATAGTGTTTTAGTCTTAGTGTTTTATCTGTATTGTTGGCTAAGCTTATATTATTTTAAATATTGGTTTGTACTATAACACTTTAAGATTAATTTAAATGAAAAGTGCTTTGCAAATAAAATCTGTTAATTATTATTTCTGGCGGGCATTCTACTCTTTTGGGTATCCTACGCTTTTCAGCGGTTTTTGAACACATCGTGAAACCACCTCAGTCATTATTCTGTGCTATGACAGCACAGCTTGTGGGTTCAATGTGCACAACTGAATAACTTAGTTACTCAGACATCAATCAATAATGAATTTAGATCAAGGTATGATGTTTCTTACTGGAGAAATACGTTAATGTTTCTTGTTTTCATGTTAGCATTTAAGCTAGCGAGCTGGCGCCTGTCAGTCCGCGAGTTTATCAAAGGGCAGTTATCACTTTTCCGATTATTTTAATTTAAAACGGTCAAACTAACCATTGGGAATTTTACTGAGTTTTTACCTAGTTAGAACCGTCTGAGTCTGCAATCTGCAATTGGAGGTGACATCACGCACAGCCCAGGTACTGTAACCTGGCAACGTTGGTGCTACGTGAATCGGTGCCCGGTATTACCAGTGGGATTTGATCGGTGCCAAAAAAAAATACAGGATTTGGTACCCATTTCTAGTCTCATGATGTCACGAGTCAACAACAACAACACATGTACAGACCACTTGCAAGCTTTAAAACTAACGATAAAAAGG
Organism: Entelurus aequoreus; assembly: GCF_033978785.1. Taxonomy (NCBI): domain Eukaryota; kingdom Metazoa; phylum Chordata; class Actinopteri; order Syngnathiformes; family Syngnathidae; genus Entelurus; species Entelurus aequoreus. The sequence goes on along the minus strand of NC_084732.1, from coordinate 73,762,269 downwards.
TAACACTATAAACATTGAAGTGCCGTGTGGTGCTTTAAAACATAAGTATAAAGTATAAATATTAAGTATAAATTACAATAATGGCACTCATTTTTTAATGGCCGTTTAATGCCTTTTTGACACTCGTGCTGTGCCGTAGCCACAAGTGAGCAGAAATGGACCTAGGAAAGGCTACCTTATGGAAATATTAGATTCAAAGCCATGGCAAGTTGTTCTCCCGACAAGAAATGACTCTTTTTCATCATTGCTACATCATTTCAGCAAACTTCTGTTGCGTGGGTCGTTCAGAGGTGGGTGGTGTTCAGTTAACGGTTAAGGTGCATTGATAACATAACATTTAGATTGTTACCGTGACTGATATAGTAAGTAAGATGATATAAAAGCTCAACAGAAATAAAAGACGGACAGAAATTGAAAGGAGACTTTGCAAACAGTCAATCCAAACATCAAAACATGCCAAGACACTTTCTCAAACCAAACACACACTTTTCCGACTTCAAAATAAAAGTGCTGCGCTATACATCCGGTTTAACAACATTTGGAAAATAAAAATGTCTTACATTACAATAATAATAATAATAATATTACATTTGACCTTTAAGGCACCTTTCTCGGCACCCAAGGACACCGTACAAAAACAAAACAATAAAATCAATTGGATAAAAACAACAACAACAACAAAGATAGATAAAAATTACAGTGAATAAGCAGTCAGGAATAGGTGTGTTTTGAGTCTTAATTTGAAAAGGAAAATGTAGTCCATATTGCGAACGTCTGGTGCGGCTGAAGGCCCGGGCACCCATGGTGGACAGTTTATATGAAGGGGACAGTGGGATGGACAGACGACAGGATCTTAGGGAACGTGAGGGCGTGGCAACATGGAGCAGGTCAGAAAGATCTGACGGGGAAAGGTTATGGATGGCTTTGAAAGTGAGGAGAATTATTTTAAAATTGGATACGGTGTTTGATGGGTAGCCAGTCGAGTTGCTGCAGAACATGGGTGATGTGCTGGATTGAAGGAATTCTGGTGATTATCCGGGCAGCAGAGTTTAGGAGAAGCTGAAGTTTGTAAAGTGACTTGTAAGGGAAACCAAACATGAGAGAGTTGCAGTAGTCCAGGCGAGAGGTGACAAAGCTATGAACCAGTATGGCAGCACTATGTGAGGTCAGGGATGGGCGAAGGCGATTAATATTGTTGGCTTGAAAAGAGAATGTGCTGTCGAAGATTACACCCAGACTCTTGAATTGGGCGGACGGTGAGACGGAGGAATTGCCGAGAGTCAAGCCGTTAGTTTTGGCTAGAATGGATTTGGTATCGACAAGTAAGATTTCGGTTTAATTACTGTTGAGTTGGAGGAAATTGGATGAGAACCACTCCTTAAGTTCATTGAGGCAGTCTGTAAAGGAAGAAGAGAAGCAGTGGGTTTGGTAGAGAGGTAAAGCTGGGTGCCATCCGCATAACAATGAAAATGTATTTTAAATTTACAGAAAATATTGCCAAGAGGTCGAATGTAGATGATGAAAAGCACGGGACCAAGGACACAGCCCTGGGGCACACCAGCAAAAACGGGAGACAGAGGGGATTTGGATGAACTGAATTGAACAAACTAAGTGCGGTCGGATATATACGATCCAAACCAGTGAAGGGGTGTATTTGTGATGCTAATATTGTGCAATCTATTGAGGAGGACAGTGTGTGAAATGGTATCAAAGGCTGCGGTGAGATCTAAAAGGATGGATAGTGAGAAGACCTGAATCAGCTGCCAGGAGGAGATTTGTGGTGTTAGTGATTTTCAGTGCTGTTTCAGTGCTGTGCAGGGGACGGAAACCAGACTAGGATTGTTCATAGAGGTGATTTAACAGTAGGTGGGTGTGAAGCTGGGAGGAGACAGTTTTTTCAAGGATTTTTGAAATTAATGGCAGATTTGAAATGGGACAAAGGTTATTAAAATTATTTGGATCTGAGCCTGGTTTTGTCAAAATTGGTGTTATGGCTGCAGTTTTGAAAGCTGAGGGAACAATTCCAGAGGTGAGTGAAGAATGGATGATATTTGTGATGAGGTGGATCAGTGAGGGGAGGCAGACTTTCACCAGAGCAGTTGGGATCGACGGCTAAGTGCAGTGATGTCTAACTAAGAAGGCAGGGAAAAACTAGAAAAGGAATGGATGAAGGAGGCACAGGAGGGTGAACTGCGGTTGACGGGAAGAAGAAGGAAGTTGTTGGTGAATCTGGTTGATTTTGAAAAATTGCACAAGAAACAGATCAGTCCATATGAGAAGGAAGTGAATGCGGTGGATTTGTAATTTTGGCGAGAAGAGAAAAAAGAGTTTTGGAGTTGCCTTCATTAGAACTGATTAAAAATGCATAGTAGGATGTTTTGGTGTTGTTCAGGCAGTCTTTGTAATGTTGAAGGTGTAGTACATGTCCTTGTGTATAGTGAGTCCAGTTTTTTTTTAGAGATGTTCAAGTTGGCGTCTCTTGGTCTTTAATTTGTGGAGTGTGGGAGTAAACCAGGGTGCAGAGTTGGTGAAAGAGACATGTCTGTTTTTCACCGGAGCCAGCATGACAAGTAGATGATGAAAATTATTGTTGTAGTAGGTGACCAATTCATCGGGAGAGGAAAGAGAGTTTATGCTGGGGAGGCTGTTAATCGTGGTGGAAAGAGCGTCAGAGTAGATGTCCTTGATTTTGCGGAACCAAATATTGCGGAGAAAGTCAATTGTAGAAAAACGAGCAAGTGATCGGAGTAGGGTAGTGAATTGGAAGTTGCATTCCCAACATTTACACCTGAACAGCAAACTAAATCAAGTGTGTCCTTTACAGTGAGTAGGGAAGTTGATGTACTGCTGATGACCAAAGCGTTGGAGACAGGATTAAAAATTACTGGCGATTGTATTATTAGTGCTGTCCACGTGAAAATTAAAATCCCCCAGCAGTACAATATTAGGGGAAAGTGAAGAAAGATGTGCGAGAAAAGTAGAAAAATTGTGTATAAAATCTTTGTTACATTTTGGTGGTCGGTACACAGCAGCAATGATTTTGAGAGTAGGTCCAGATAGTTGCAAAACTGTGGATTCAAAGGAGCAGAAGGCGGGAGAAGACATTGTTGAGAATTTCCACTTCTCGGGATAGATCGTCACGAGATTTCCTCCGCAACCGGTGCCGCGAGGTTTGGAAATATAAACAAACCCGGGAGGAGTCCCGTCGTTGAGGTCCGTGAAATCATTGAGTTGTGGCCATGTTTCTGTAAGGCAGATAAAGTCCAGTTTGTGGTTAGTAAGGAGATCCTGGATGAGATGTCCTTTGCTCGTGAGTGAGCGGATGTTAAGAAGACCGAAGATGGCGTTAGCGCCGTCATTTTGATGTCTTGGGTTAGCCGACCTAGCTAGGCCGGCTAACACTTTGTGGTTGACTCCCCAGTCAAAGTTCTGTGGCGGGCGACGAGTTGTTGACCCAATTGATTTTATTGCCGTGTTGTCACTGAGCTGGTGGTTTCTGCGGGACCCACAGTGGATGTACCTTTGGCAGGGCTGGTAAGCTATGTCCGGGTGAAGGTGAAGCGTCACTGGCTGTGGACGAAACAGCCGAGAATGGAGTTGCAGGAGCTCAGCAGCAGAATATTGGAGGAGAACAGTCACCGGAGAGTGGACGTGGATCAAAATAATCCACATCAGCAGGATCCAAACATTTGATCTGGTCATCCACATTGTGACGGAAAAGTGGAAGTGGCCTCTTTCGCCAAACTCCGATGATCAGCCGGTGAGGGACTTCTCAGATTACCAAGACGAGATAAGTGCAGTAAAAGCAAGCACCTAAAACAACTTCAGGGAAGAAATAAAACTGATGAGCGCGCCAGCGTTCACTCAATCGGAAGCCATCTTAGCAGCCCGATGATGTTTGGCACTAGGGGTGGGCACCGAATCTGGTACTTTTTTTTAGCACCGACCGAAACCAGCCGGTACTACCGAGCCCCAATTCAAGTAAGATCCAGCGGTGCCATGTTTCAGTGCCTGGATTGCGCGCCATGTCACGTCTGTTTGAATTAGCACTCGCGAGTGGCGAGGTACTTGCTAGCGCTTGAGAGGAAAACAGGCGATTTCAAAGCGGACATGTTTTTAGTAATCTTGCAACCCATCAATGTTTCATGACAAAAACCCAACCATGCCAAAAAGAAAACGCTCTAAAGTGGGGCTCGTCTTTTCCAAATGCGATGCCGATGCAGATTACGCTCGCAGCAATAGTTGTGACGTAAAAATCAAGGCAAGTGGCGGGAATACTTCCAATTTGAGGAAGCACCTGGTAACACAGGATTTTTCTCGTGGCTGAAGAGTGCAGCCAAGTTAATGTACGGCTGCAACTCCTGCAATTGGCAACTTTAGAGACTCGGCTGCAGACAACAACACGGGGGCAGAAATGGCAATAACATTTGGTGACATCCTCTACGTCTGCTCCAGGTAAAAAGCCGACTGAATAAGAATACTTTAGCTTTGCATTAAAACTTGCAATAGTTAAAATCAGCTCGGTTCCGTATTCTGTACTTTGTAATATTAATGTAAACATTTTGCTTCACTTTCATTTGTAGTTTAGTTCACCTTTGATCAGCACACCACGGACATTCAAAAAAGAAGTCAACAAAGACTGTCAGCCATCCGAAAACTTAAAAGGACTATACGTTGCACCTCATCTCCTGTTATTACTTTACCAAAGCATTGTTCAACCCATCCTTATGTACTGTTCCACATGTTTTTTCACCATGCTTTCTGTAACCAACCGGACCAAACTCACACGCATTACAAACATAGGAGCTAAAATCATCAGCCTACCCACCCCCACCATTTCAGACCTCAACCACAGGTCCATCACTCGACTGGCAAAAACAATAGTCCTGGATATCACTCACCCACTACACCAATACCTCATCCCACTAGCATCAGGGCGCAGGTACAGAACTATCAAATTCCGGAGGGCCCGCCTCAGGAAAAGCCTTATCCCTGCAGCTATAGCCGCCCTTAACCCGGCCGACCTGTCTGACAAGCCTGTAAATATGTGTTGGTCATGTAGGATGTCTTTTTGTTATTTTTTTGTGATGTGTAATGTCTATTGTTCAAATGTACGGCAGTGAAAATGAATTTCCCCAAGGGGACCAACAAATGTAAATCTAAAAAAAATCTAAACCTAAAATACTTTTGAAAACAAATATTGGTATTTACTTTTAATCCATCCTTTATTGCTCATTTCTTTCAACATAATTGCCTCCATGGACCCCCAGCAGATATTTTCCAGATGGAAAAAGAAGGGAGTACATGGAGCTTGGCAATGTGAAGACCATTAACTTGTACAGCATGTAATGTACAGAATATCAAAAGAAATATCAGAATACAGCTGGGATAGCATCTGTCATCATGGCAATGTGAAACGTATGGTGACAGCCAAATCGCATGAAAAAAATAATTCCTCGTTCATTTGCATATTGTGAACTATATGTGCTAAGTTATATGGAAATCGGAAACGTTTGAAACAGTAGCCTATAGGCATACTTTGGTAAAACTGTATCCTATTTATTTTTGGGCGTATATTAGGCTGCTAAGCATGCTCTACTTATTTTCACCAGTATAACCATTGCTAGTGTTAGTTGTAGTTTGTTTTAGTCTTGGTTTTCTGATCGTACTGACAATAACTGTTACGGCGGGGTTGCAGCTGGCTGCGAGCTTCGTTCCCCCGGGATGCAAACGGACGACTCCGGACAGGACTTGCAGGTAGGAACATGATTTAATCTTGAAAACACTCAAAGCGGTACAAAAAACAGAAAACAAACCGACGGAACAAGGTGCCGATCGCACTTGAAGCTAAGGCTACTACTTAGCATAGACTAAAGATAAGCGATACTCACGTAACAGGAGTATGAAGCAAACAAAGAAGCCAGGCCGACTGACTGGCAAAGGCAGGCTTAAATAATGCCTCTGATGAGAAAAAGGTGAGCGTCCCGAACACCAGAGGCAGGTGAAAACAAGCAGCCATGGCAACCAAACCAAACTCAGAAGTGTCACAAACAGGTACTAAAGGAGTCCAAAACTAACAGAAAATACAAAAACATGATCCGGACCACGGATCATGACAATAACCATATGATTGCCATTTGTTGTGATATTGTACGCAGGCATGACGTACTTCTTCCTGAAAATAGCCTAATTTCTGTGTAAAATGTGTTGGTTAGAGATTTGTTATTGACAAAACGCTTGTCTATTCAGCAGTTATTGTCCCAGCACCTCAACCCCTACTAATAAGCAGTGGAAGTTTAAAGTTCCTTGGAGTAGCCCAGTCGATAGAGCTGGATTTGGCTGCCTATATGGCAACCTTAGTCAGGGAGAGGGGCTACAAAATTTTGACCGTAATTGCAGTACCATTTCTGGCCAGATTTGTACATATGGCTCTTTTAAAGCCTACCATTGACAAAAATCCTCACATGTTTAAAATGTTTTAATACTGGTTTAAAATATTTTGACTTACATTACAATGGTTTTTGCAGATAATGAAGAAACACTAATAATATAATAAAAAGAGGTCCCATCATCCTTAATTTTTTTCTGAATGAGGCCCCTCGGTGGAAAATGCGAATATTCGACTTCTGCTCTTTTACAGTTCTTGGACTATTTCTTGAAAACCAGCTTCTGTGTGCGCCAATACACTACTACTCAGGAGCGACTTATGTGTGAAATGTTTAACACATCACCGTTAAATATCAAATATTATTATTTAGCTCATTCATGTAAGAGACTAGACCAGGGGTCGGCAACCCAAAATGTTGAAAGAGCCATATTGGACCAAAAATACAAAAACAAATCTGTCTGGAGCCGCAAAAAATTAAAAGCCATATTACATACAGATAGTGTGTCATGAGATATAAATTGAATTAAGGTGACTTTAAGGAAACTAAATGACCTCAAATATACCTACAAATGAGGCATAATGATGCAATATGTACATATAGCTCGCCTAAATAGCATGTTAGCATCGATTAGCTTGCAGTCATGCAGTGACCAAATATGTCTGATTAGCACTCCACACAAGTCAATAACGTCAACAAAACTCACCTTTGTGCATAAATGCACAACGTTAAAAGTTTGGTGGACAAAATGAGACAGAAAAAGAAGTGGCGTAAAACACGTCCTAGAAAGTCGGAGAAAGTTCTACATGTAAACAAACTACGGTGAGTTCAAGGACCGCCAAAATTAGTAAGACAAAACGGCGCGCGCCAAATGCTCGAATCAGTGAAGCGTGTTTAATATAAACAGTGTGCTTTATAACAATTAGGGAGGTTTGTGTCATGTTTGTCCTCCTACAGAAACCATATTAAAACAAAAAATAGAATTTTTCCATTTTTTATACATTTCTGAAAAAGCTCCAGAGAGCCACTAGGGCGCCGCTAAAGAGCCGCATGCGGCTCTAGAGCCGCGGGTTGCCGACCCCTGGACTAGACGTATAAGATTTAATCGGATTTAGCGATTAGGAGTGACAGATTGTTTGGTAAACGTATAGCATGTTCTATATGTTATAATTATTTGAATGACTCTTACCATAATATGTTACGTTAACATACCAGGCACGTTCTCAGTTGGTTATTTATGCGTCATATAACGTACACTTATTCAGCCTGTTGTTCACTATTCTTTATTTATTTTAAATTGCCTTTCAAATGTCTATTCTTGGTGTTGGGTTTTATCAAATAAATGTCCCCAAAAAATGTGACTTATACTCCAGTGCGACTTATATGTTTTTTTCCTTCTTTATTATGCATTTTCGGCCTGCGCGACTTATACTCCGGAGCGATTTATAGTCCGAAAAATACGGTACTATAAATCACTAATCTCTATAATGTATTTCTATTTGCATTTGCTTTATGTTCTGTAAAAAATACATTTCCTTGCATAAAACATTACACAACAGAGGGCTGTGGTTCATTGTAAGCATACAAGCATTGCATGCATTGTGCGGTACTCACTCTAGGAAGCGTGTGATGTACTGGCGACTGCAGCGGGACCACCTGGGCAGAGAGGTGCCGTAGAGCAGCTGCGGTGACATGATGAAAGGTCTTTTCCCAATGGGTTCACAGTCATTACCATTGCCATCATGCTGAATGCCAAAACTGCGAGAGAAAAAAACATAGCATATGGACAGAGTGATTATTATGGGATTAAAAAGCGTGAAGCACAAAGTGTATTATTACAGACAGGTAGAACTGTACATGAATTGCCCATGTACATTAGCTACATTCATCCATCCATCCATGTTCTACCGCTTGTCCCTTTCATCATAAGTTATTGCAGGACTTTGTGGTGTACAGTCGTGATCAAAAGTTTACATACACTTGTAAGGAACATAATGTCATGGCTGTCTTGAGTTTCCAATTATTTCTACAACTCTTATTTTTTTGTGATAGAGTGATTGGAGCACATTCTTATTGGTTACAAAAACATTCATGAAGTTTGGTTCTTTTATGAATTTATTATGGGTCCACTGAAAATGGACCCATAATAAGTCAGGACTTTGGGAAGGCCATTCTAAAACCTTAATTGTAGCCTGATTTAGCCATTCCTTTACCACTTTTGACGTGTGTTTGGGGTCATTGTCCTGTTGGAACACCCAACTGCGCCCAAGACCCAACCTCCGGGCTGATGATTTTAGGTTGTCCTGAAGAATTTGGAGGTAATCCTCCTTTTTCATTGTCCCATTTAAAGCACTAGTTCCATTGGCAGCAAAACGGGCCCAGAGCATAATACTACCATCACCATGCTTGACAGTGGGCGTGGTGTTCCTGGGATTAAAGGCCTCACCTTTTCTCCTTCAAACATATTGCTAGGTATTGTGGCCAAACAGGTACATTTTTGTTTCATCTGACATCACATGGACAAAGATAGGACCGTCTGGAGGAAAGTTTTGTGGTTCTATATCATTGGTTCTTGCAACAAGAAAATGTGTGAAAAGTTAAAATAACGGCTTAAGGGTCTTAAAGGGGAACTGCACTTTTCGGGGAATTTTGCCTATCATTCACATTCCTTCTGTAAGACAAGAACACATATGTATTTCTTTTCTTATGTATTCTAAGTTGTAAATACGACCCGTACGAGGTGGCTAACAATGCAACTAATAGGAATACACATATCCACTAATAAAACCCTCTAAACAATACTGTATTTACATCTTGTGACCTAAATATTAACTAAATATTAACAATATTTTGTTATTATAAGCGCTAACGCAGGCAATCTATTTTAGCAGTGTATTGATCACAGAAAGCTAAGCAGCTAATGCTGCTATGTTGACATCATCAGCCGGCAAGCTGCTGCTGCTGCGTAGTAGTACTAGAGTTGGTGAAAGTTAATTCTAGATTATCAATCATGTCTCTCACTTGGATAGCAGAAAGTTGTTGACATAAACCGAAACGTTAGGCAACTTTGACATTAGTCCCAGAGATGGCGAGAAAGCCACAAAGACACTTGTTGGCGGCACATTTTTTTTTAACCCCTCAAGTGGGTTATGATTAATTCTTCATCTAAATAGGGCGATATGAACACCCATTAGCTGGCATTCCAATGAGAGCAGACTTAGTACAGTAAATAATTGTTTTATTACGTACTTTGCAGTTTGTATTTCTTGTTCAGCACTTGGCAATACTGCTACATGATGCTTAGTGTTTCATGTTTAGCACACAGCTTCCATAACTTGTAGCTCATCTTCCTTATATTCAGGCTCAAAAATATAGGGCTCTGGAGCATAATTTGTCCCAAAATAGTCTTTGTTGTCTCTCATGAAGTTAAAGTTAAGTTTAAGTACCAATGATTGTCACACACACACTTGGTGTGGCGAAATTATTCCCTGCATTTGACCCATCACCCTCGATCACCCCCTGGGAGGTGAGGGGAGCAGTGGGCAGCAGCGGTGGCCGCACCCGGGAATCATTTTTGGTGATTTAACCCCCAATTCCAACCCTTGATGCTGAGTGCCAAGCAGGGAGGTAATGGGTCCCATTTTTATAGTCTTTGGTGTGACTCGGCCGGGGTTTGAACTCACAACCTACCGATCTCAGGGCGGACACTCTAACCACTAAGTCTGCCATGAGTAGAAATGTTGTTGTTGTTGAAGGGAAAAGCAAACATGATGTGTCTGATATTCTCCCTGCTGCTGTTGTCTTGTGATGCAGCTGTCAATGTAATGATGTCATGATGCAGCAGTCAACGTAAACCTTGGATTATCTTATTTTGATTTATTCAAAAGATGGAAAATACAGATATTTGTTTTTACATCTGAACTTTTCAAGTACAGTACTTTGATTATAAAAGTCTAATCATTTCCTATTTGGCCTTGGTGCCGTTTTTGAGCTTGTGTATATAATTAACCCATAATGGTAGTCATATTTATTCATCAAGCAGAACATTAAAAAAAATATTTCTAAACAAAATCCGCTAAGAGGGCCTACTAGGTTAGAATGTCCGCACTGAGATCGGTAGGTCGTGAGTTCAAACCCCAGCCTTGTCATACCAAAGACTATAAAAATGGGACCCATCACCTCTCTGCTTGGCACTCAGCATCAAGGGTTGGAATTGGGTGTTAAATCACCAAAATGATTCCTGAGCGCGGCCACCTCTGGTGCTCACTGCTCCCCTCACCCCCCCAGGGTAGTGGAACAGGGGGATGGGTCAAATGCAGAGGGTAATTTCACCACACCTAGTGTGTGTGTGACTATCAGTGGTGCTTTAACTTGAACTTTAACATGCGCCAGTGGTCCCCAACCACCGGTCCGCGGACCGATTGGTACCGGGCCGCGCAAGAAATAAAAAATAAATATATTTTCTAAAATTTAATCAACATAAAAAACACAATATATACATTATATATCAATATAGATCAATACAGTCGGCAGGGATACAGTCCGTAAGCACACATGATTGTGCGTCCTGAAAAAAAAAAAAAAAATCCACCCCCCCGGTCCGTGGGACAAATTTTCAAGCGTTGACCAGTCCGCAGCTACAAAAAGGTTGGGGACCACTGACACACGCCACTGCAAACTGCACTGCACTGAAAACTATTTGCCAATTGCCAAGATTTAAATTCGTATTTCTATAATTGTTCTAGTTTTAAAAGCTATTAATTTTTTTTTAGTCATTGACTTTACATCATAATCTTAATTGCATTTTTATTAAAAATTTTTTTTTTATCAACAAGTTGTATCGACACCTGCCTACCCTGGCTGCATGTCCCTGGTACACATACAAAAAGAATAGAGAAGTAAAACCGGAGTAAATAGGGAACTCCTTTAAAGCGGTGAATATATCTTAGAGATTGAAAGCATTTGACAACAGAGAGAGAGCGGGATGGTTGCAGCACATTCAAAAGGTAGCGCCCTATCCATTGCAAACATTACTTTTAATGTGTGTCATAGAAACTTACTTGTGCCCCAGCTCATGTGCCACAGTGAAAGCCAGTGGGAGGCCGGTGTCTTCACTGATACTGCAACTGCGATGTGATTGACACATCCCCGCCACATGGGACAACCCCAGGGTTTCGCAAGGCATATTGATGGATGCACAGATGTCCTTCCTGCAAAGACAGAGTGCCATCCTAATTAGATGTACGCGAGCTGGAAATGGCAAGGAACAACTGAGATTAGGATGACATAATGATGGCGACGGTATGGAAAGGTGGTGGGATTTAAAAAAGGAGAGCCTTTTATCGCATGCTGCCATTTATAGTGTTTCATTGGGCAACCAAAGCTAAGATTATGCAAGTGCATATGTTTATGCCACCTCTGTTATCCGCAAGGTGGATGACTAAGAATATGTAGTACACAGTCTTAATGCCTCCTTCATATGCAAATATCTGGTGTTAAGGTCAATTTAAGGGTGTCCAAACTACGGCCCGCGGGCCAAGTGCGGCCCGCCAGCGTCTTCAATCTGGCCCACGAGACGTCTTGAGTTCAATAAAACATCACACCGGGAAGATTTTCTGCCATCTTGTGGATAACGTGAGTAAATCAGATCACTGAACCTTGAATGTACTAATAGCACAGCATTTACTTATTTGACACAATCCAAACAACCTTCCCTAGTCATGGTGCAACAAAAAAAATGCAACTAACAGAGGTCAACACACATGGTCACATATGAACATGAACTTTGTGGATATTATGAAAAAAGGGCATGGTAGGGAACCACCATGACCTTGATGTCCCCCAATTTTAATTGCATCATTAGTCCCCACCCACAAATATTTCTCTCTCATGCTACAGCACACACATGATGGGACTGGAGGTTGGCAGTATTGGCTGACCTCCTAATTTTAATTACACTGTAGACACTCTGTGGGCCTTATACACTCCCACTACACATGCACGAGTGGGTTGGGGTTCAAGGGTGCGGCGCGCCCCTCATTTCCTCCTCGACCGGCACAGGCTCCGGGGACTGCGGTCTGGTGGCTTGCCAATCCCGTGCAGAGAACTCGCTGAGGGGGTGAGGTTTTAAATTGTTTTAAATGTAATAAAACATTTTCTTTTTTTTTTTAATGGATGTCTTCACTTCCTGTTGGGCTGAATTCGTGCCGGTCTGTTTCGGCCTCGCACTGTGGGGTTTGTGTCGGTGGCTGGATGCAGGGGCAGCGTAGCCCTTTTGTTTGGTGTGGATGCTGTGTCTCGGTTGTTTGGGCGGTGGTGTGTTTGAACTGGGGAGTAGAGTTTTTATTGGGGGGTGGTGTTGATGTCTCTTGTTTGCGTGTTTGCGTTTGGGCTGGCTGGTGAGCTGGCACTGGCTGATTTTTTCAGTCGTTTTGATTTGATCGGGTGGTGCTGGTTTTCAGGGGTATCGCAGCCGTTTTGGGACAGGGGTGGGGGGTGTGGGGTTGGAGGAGTGCCGGACCTGTTGGGTCGTTGTTTGGCTGGTTCTCGGTGGACAGTGGGTTCCAGGGCTGAATCGCTGCCTCACCGGCTTGTGTATGGATATGTATGTAGGTATGTATATGTATACATTTAAATATATTTTTCGGGGCGCTCTCGGGGCCTGCTTGTCCAGCGGTGGTCGGCGTCTTAGGCTACTGCAGCCTGGCTGCATGTCGGAGCCCATTGGTCCCGCCATCCACCCCTTCCGGATGCCCGTCTTAGTTGGGGCCCGTATCAGCTAGGTGCACTACATGGTATTCTGCAGTGTTGCAAAGCGGCCAGCTGCTGGGGTAGTGACCTTGTGTGTCAGCGTGTCTGTGATCTCTTTTTTTTTTCTTCCCTTACCTGATGGGGAGGATCCACCACGGCAGTCGCTGGGTGTTTCATCTGCATCATTGGGGTCCCTGCAGGTGGGGTGGGTGGTTCCCGTGGCCCCGTGCTGAGCAGTCCTGCAGCGGCCGACTTGGGTGGGGCGGCCTGGGGCAGGGCGGGAAGGCTGCGGGGAGTCTCTGGGCCCCTCGGGGAGGGGCAGGGCGTAACGTCTATCGGCCTGTGTGGCGTGTGGTCTCTCGTTGGCTTGGGGGCTCGCTGTCCCCTACTTCTCCTGTGCCTTGTCCTCTGCTGGGCGCGTCTGTCTATGGTCTACTGCTGGCCGTGCCGGGCGGCCCGGCTCTGAGGATCCTGTCGGTGGCCAGCCTGACTGCGTGGGGCCGGTGGTCCCTTGTTCCCTGGGCACCGCACCTGCTGTTTTGGGTTGGGCTCTCTGGGTGGCTCGGGCCGAACTTTGGCTCCCGCACACACTGGGAGACAAATATATTGTACATACAAATACATACACACTTAAACACAATTATTCATACATATATACATACATACGTACATTCATTCATACATACATACACGCACAAATTGGTACTTACCCACATACATAGGTACATACGCTCCCACATACATACACAAATGCAGTACATACATACAAACTGACGGTACATACATCTACAAGCACATTCATTGCACAAACATACATATACACGTACTGTACATCTGCTTTCTTTTGTAATTCAAGTTATTACATGTATTGTTGCATTTTAAACAATTGTATTGTTGATAACAGATGTAATTATTCTTCTTCATTATCAATAGTGATATTTCTATTGGTAGTGCAATAATGTTCACTGTCTTTTCTGTGTTAATATCTACTTTTTTTACTTTTTAATTTTTCGTATCATATATTTGTACATATTGTATTTGCTAATGTTGTCCTGTTGTTGTTGTCTTTCTGTCTTATCCCCCTCGTGTCCCGCCAATTTTTCTTATTCTTCCTGCTTCGGTCAGGCTATACATACAGTTAACAAAATCAAATTAATAAAGTAAATAGCGACTGGGTCTTTGAAGGAAATTGAATTAATTTGCTTTCAAAAATCACAATGAATAACTTTTCAGGTAGCTCACTGTAAAACTCAGACATGTGAGCACCCTTTCAGGGTTGGGGTTTAATTTATGTTTTATTTTATTTTTTAATTAGAATTGCAAAAAAATTATGAAATAAATGGTTTCATACTGTCACTATGGGCTATTGTGTGTTGAATTTTGAGGATGAAAATAAATGTATTCCATTTTGGAATAAGGTTGTAACATAACAAAATGTGGAAAAAGTGAAGAGCTTTGAATACTTTCTAGATGCACTGTACATACCTAAATGCACACAAACACATATATGTATGTAAACATACATACAGTCGCATTCAAAGTTTACATACACTTGTAAAGAACACAATGTCATGGCTGTCTTGAGTTTCCAATAATTTCTACAACTGTTATTTTTTTGTGATAGAGTGATTGGAGCACATACTTGTTGGTCAAAAAAAACATTCATGAAGTTTGGTTCTTTTATGAATTTATTATGGGTCTACTGAAAATGTGACCAAATCTGCTGGGTCAAAAGTATACATACAGCAATGTTAATATTTGGTTACATGTCCCTTGGCAAGTTTCACTGCAATGAAGCGCTTTTGGTAGCCATCCACAAGCTTCTGGCAAGCTTCAGGTTGTATTTTTGACCACTCCTCTTGACAAAATTGGTGTAGTTCAGCTAAATGTGTTGGTTTTCTGACATGGACTTGTTTCTTTAGCCTTATCCACACGCTTAAGGGAAGGCCATTCTAAAACCTTAATTCTAGCTAAATTTTTGTTTCATCTGACAACAGAAATTTCCTCTTTATCCATGTGATGAAACAAAAATGTAGCTGTTTGGCCACAATACCCATTAATATGTTTGGAGGAGAAAAGGTGAGGCCTTTAATCCCAGGAACACCATTCCTACCATCAAGCATGGTGGTGGTAGTATTATGCTCTGGGCCTGTTTTGCTGCCAATGGAACTGGTGCTTTACAGAGAGTAAATGGGACAATGAAAAAGGAGTATTACCTCCAAATTCTTCAGGACAACCTAAAATCATCAGCTCGGAGGTTGGGTCTTGGGCGCAGTTGGGTGTTCCAACAGGACAATAAGGCTAGAATTAAGGTTTTAGAATGGCATTCCCAAAGTCCTGACTTAAACGTGTGGACAATGCTGAAGAAACAAGTCCATGTCAGAAAACCAAAAATTTAGCTAAACTGCACCAATTTTGTCAAGAGGAGTGGTCAAAAATTCAACCAGAAGCTTGTGGATGGCTACCAAAAGCACCTTATTGCAGTGAAACTTGCCAAGGGACATGTAACCAAATAGTAACATTGCTGTATGTATACTTTTGACCCAGCAGATTTGGTCACATTTTCAGTAGACCCATAATAAATTCATAAAATAACCAAACTTCATGAATGTATGTGTTCCAATCACTCTGTAACAAAAAAATAAGAGTTGTAGAAATTATTGTACAAGACAGCCATGACATTATGTTCTGTACACGTGTATGTAAACTTTTGATCGTGACTGTATATCTCCTATTTTTCACAAACTGTAAATAAACCAAAATAAATTAAACAAAAATTGTTCCACTACTTGAAAGCGAGAAAGTAGGTAGTGTTTTATTTTAGACCTCCATTATTCCAGTGACTGTTCGCGACTATTGATGCATTCTTTTCTTATAGCCTGCTCCAGCTCAGTCTGAAGACAACATGTGAGAAAGTATGAGAAAAGAGGAAAGGGAAGGGGAAAAAAAGATTCAGCGAAAGCAGACTTAGACGGACTAAAAATGTATCAGCAAGCGGGGAAGATGAAAAAGAGCGACACGGAGGAGTGTGCTGATGAGTGATTGCTTTGGCAACGTCAGAGACGGCTGAAAGGAACACTTTTAAAAAAGGAAATACCGTAGGAGCCTGAGGGCGCTTTTAACAAACTTTCAACGTGTCATCACTTCTTTCAGCCGCCAGTTACGACACTTTAGTACAACCCGACACACGGCTGGGTAATACGGCTTCGGGGCACATCATTTACTCACTTTCTTTATCCATTAAAGTTAAAAGCTGTTGTTTACCTGGTGAGGAGAACAGCGACGTCGTGGTGCAGATAATGATCATCTCCCTTCAAGTTCAGCCGTTTCTGCCACTTGCAAAAACTACTCAAGCTATTGTCAGCGTGGTGTGTAATCTTTAAGTCATCCTGCAAAATCAAATGTCACAAAGCGACAATGTTAAGAAGGTCCAGCTTTGAGGAAAATGTACGATAAATGAACAAAATAACAGAAAAAAAACAAGTTGGGGTTAATCGACGGATGCAATTAAAAATGGGTTTCATTTAAAGGCCTACTGAAACCCACTACTACAGACCACGCAGTCTGATAGTTTATATATCAATGATGAAATCTTAACATTGCAACACATGCCAATACGGCCGGGTTAACTTATAAAGTGCAATTTAAAATTTCCCGGGAAATATCCGGCTGAAAACGTCTATGTATGATGACGTTTGCGCGTGACGTCAATCGTTGAAACGGAAGTATTGGGACACCATTGTGTCCCAATACAAACAGCGTCTGTTTTCATCGCAAAATTCCACAGTATTCTGGACATCTGTGTTGGTGAATCTTTTGCAATTTGTTTAATGAACAATGGAGATAGCAAATAAGTAAGCTGTAGGTGGGATCGGTGTATTAGCGGCTGGCTGCAGCAACACAACCAGGAGGACTTTGACTTGGATAGCAGACGCGCTATCCGACGCTAGCCGCCGACCGCACCGATGATCGGGTGAAGTCCTTCGTCGCACGGGTCGTGATGAGCAGATGAGGGCTGGCGTAGGTGGAGAGCTAATGTTTTTAGCATAGCTCCCGTAGCTAAGTTAGCTTCAATGGCGTCGTTAGCAACAGCATTGCTAGGCTTCGCCAGGCTGGACAGCATTAACCGTGTGGTTACAGGTCCAGGGTTTGGTTCGGTGTCTCCTGATAATAGAAGTAATAGTAGTAGTATTGTTGATCTTCTGTCTATCCTTCCAGTCAGAGGCATGTTTCTTCTGTTTCTATTCGCAGTTAAGCACGATGCTATCACGATGCTATCACGTTAGCTCCGAAGCTAAAGTGCTTCACCGATGTATTGTCGTGGAGATAAAAGTCACTGTGAATGTCCATTTCGCGTTCTCGACTCTCATTTTCAAGAGGATATAGTATCCGAGGTGGTTTGAAATACAAATCCGTGATCCACAATAGAAAAAGGAGAAAGTGTGGAATCCAACGAGCCCTTGTACCAAAGTTACGGTAAGAGCGAAAAAAGATACCCTTGCGTCCTGCACTGCACTCTAATCCTTCACTGTCACTTTTCTCATCCACAAATCTTTCATACTCGCTCAAATTAATGGGGTAATCGTCGCTTTCTCGGTCCGAATCACTCTCGCTGCTGGTGTAAACAATGTGCAGAGTTGAGGAGCTCTTCAACCTGTGACGTCACGCTACTTCCGGTACAGGCAAGGCTTTTTTATCAGCGACCAAAAGTTGCGAACTTTATCGTCGATGTTCTCTACTAAATCCTTTCAGCAAAAATATGGCAATATCGCGAAATGATTAAGTATGACACACAGAATGGATCTGCTATCCCTTTTTAAATAAGAACATTTCATTTCAGTAGGCCTTTAAATTGTGCAATCGTTAGTTGAATCCATCTACCTAACTTTAAAACAGGCCTCAGTGTAGAAATATAATCATGCTCTGAACGACAAATGCTAAAAAACTACCTTGAACTTTTAGCACAGGGCCATAGTTATTTCACAAGAGTCGTGGTGTGTGACTGTGTTATAGTTAGCAAAGAACTACAGAGTCAGCGAGTGATGACTTCTGAATGGAGAACACACGCACATTTGGTAATAAAATCACATTACAAACACATTTGGAAACGCGTAGTGTATTAATAACACAAGTCACCAATGCCGGAAAACACACCACAGTGGTGTGCAGTGTTTGGTTGCACAATATTGGAGGCGGTATACAAAAACTTTGGATAATTTTTGGCAAAGTTTCCATCGAAAATTAGGGCGTACGAACAGCATCGTACGATTGTCTGTATATCTTGCTATAACTAATGACAAAACTCAAAACCAGTGAAGTTGGCACGTTGTGTAAATCGTAAATAAAAACAGAATACAATGATTTGCAAATCCTTTTCGACGTATATTCAATTGAATAGACTGCAAAAACAAGATATTTAATGTTCAAACTTTTTTTTTTGCAAATAATCATTAACTTAGGATTTAATGGCAGCAACACATTGCAAAAAAGTTGGCACAGGGGCATTTTTACCACTGTGTTACATGGCTTTTCCTTTTAACAACACTCAGTAAACGTTTGGGAACTGAGGAGATCAATTTTTTCAGGTGGAATTCTTTCCCATTCTTGCTTGATGTACAGCTTAAGTTGTTCAACACTCCGGGGTCTCCAATGTGGTATTTTAGGCTTCATAATGCGCCACACATTTTCAATGGGAGACAGGTCTGGACTACAGGCAGGCCAGTCTAGTACCCGCACTCTTTTACTATGAAGCCACGCTGTTGTAACACGTGGCTTGGCATTGTCTTGCTGAAATAAGCAGGAGCGTCCATGATAACGTTGCTTGGATGGCAACATATGTTGCTCCAAAACCTGTATGTACCTTTCAGCATTAATGGTGCCTTCACAGATGTGTAAGTTACCCATGCCTTGGGCACTAATACACCCCCATACCATCACAGATGCTGGCTTTTCAACTTTGCGCCTATAACAGGGGTCGGCAACCCGCGGCTCCGGAGCCGCATGCGGCTCTTTGACCACTCTGATGCGGCTCAGCTGCATACTTGCCGACCCTCCCGGTTCTCCCAGTATACTTAACGACCCCCCGCGATTTTCCCAGGAGACTGCCTCTCCTAGAAATCTCCCAGGGCAAATATTATCCTATTTTCACTCTACTTACTTAATCAAGGGCGTGCCCTAATGGCACTGCATTAATTGTCCTCTATAGCATTTACAAACAGCGTGCCAGCCCGGCCACATATTATATGTTGCTTTTACTTGCACACGTAGGCGACAGCAAGGCATACTTGCTCAACAGTCACACAGCTTACACTGACGGTTGACTTATAAAACAACTTTAACACTGTTACGTTACAAATATGCGCCACACTGTGAACCCACACCAAAAAAGAATGACAAACACATTTCTGGAGAACATCCGCACCGTAACACAACACAACAAATACCCAGAATCCCATGCAGCCCTAACTCTTCCGGTCTACATTATACACCCCTGCTACCACCAAACCCCCCCCACACATCAACCCCCCTCCCCCCCCCTCTCCATGCGTCGGTTGAGCGGAAGAGTTAGGGCTGCTTGGGATTCTGGGTATTTGTTGTGTTGTGTTTATGTTGTGTTACAGTGCAGATGTTCTCCAGAAATGTGTTTGTCATTCTTTTTTGGTGTGGGTTCACAGTGTGGCGCATATTTGTAACGTAACAGTGTTAAAGTTGTTTTTGTACGGCTACCGTCAGTGTAAGCTGTGTGGCTGTTGAACAAGTATGCCTTGCTGTCACTTACATGAGCAAGCAAAAGCTGCATTCAACATGTGGCCAAGCAGGTACGCTGTTTGGGCAGACTGTAGAGGGCGCTAAAAGCAGTGCCAGCACGTCCTGAAATTTGGGAGTCTCCCGGAAAGTTGAGAGGGTTGGCAAGAAAGACGATATCAAGCACCATTCAATTAAAAGTCGCGGGCCGCACTAACATTAAATTTCCATATTAAGATGTGTGCCGGTGCGTGTGTCAGAGACCCCTGGTTAACATAGCGCAAAGCAATTTAAGCTTTGTATGCGGTGTTTTTCATTTTAAATTATCAAACATTTTTTGTGGCTCCCATTGTTTTCTTTAATTTGTGAAACTTTCCAAAATGGCTCTTTGAGTGGTAAAGGTTGCCGACCCCTGGCCTATAACAATCCGGATGGTTCTTTTCCTCTTTGTTCCGGAGGACACGACATCCCCAGTTTCCAAAAACAATTTGAAATGTGGACTCCTCAGACCACAGAACACTATACCACTTTGTCCATCTTAGACGAGCTCGGGCCCAGCGAAGCCAGCGGCATTTCTGGGTGTTGTTGATAAGTGGCTTTCGCTTTGCACAGTATAGTTTTAACTTGCACTTACATATGTAGCGACAAACTGTAATTACTGACAGTGGTTTTCTGAAGTGTTCATGAGCCTGTGTGGTGATATCCTTTACACACTGATGTTGCTTTTTGATGCAGTACCGCCTGAGGGATCAAAGGTCAAGGGCATTCAGTGTTGGTTTTCAGCCTTGCTGCTTACGTGCAGTGATTTCTCCAGATTCTCTGAACCTTTTGATGATATTACACACTGTAGATGGTGAAATCCCTAAATTATTTGCAATAGCTGGTTGAGAAATGTTGTTCTTAAACAATTTGCTCACGCATTTGTTCACAAAGTGGTGACCCTCGCCCCATCCTTGTTTGTGAATGATTGAGCATTTCATAGAAGCTGCTTTTATACCCAATCATGGCACCCACCTGTTCCCAATTAGCCAGTTCACCTGTGGGATGTTCCAAATAAGTGTTTGATGAGCATTCCTCAACTATCTCAGTCTGTTTTGCCACTTGTGCCAGCTTTTTTGAAACATGTTGCAGGCATGAAATTCCAAATGAGCTAATATTTGCAAAAAGTAACAAAGTTTTCCAGTTTGAACATTAAGTATCTTGTCTTTGCAGTCTATTCAATTGAATATAAGTTGAAAAGGATTTGCAAATCATTGTATTCTGTTTTCATTTACGAGTTACACAACATGCCAACTTCACTGGTTTTGGGTTTTGTAAAATTCACAGTCTGGGACCAAGAGACCCTGAACATTAGAGGCTGTGTGAACAATGAATGGATATTACGTAATTTGGTTATAAAACAACCGAATTTCATTTGAATGAGCTTTCCTTTCATCTGAAGCTTTCACAAACTTACAGAGCAAGAATGTATATTTACATTTAGCTTAGATTCAGGTATAAATGGTTTTCTGGATCTTTAGATATTTCTGCAAGCATGTGCAGAACACGTTTTAACACATATACGATTAAACAGTTCACAACACTAAATGATGTCGGATTAATTGTTAACCAATATATTTTTATTCACAGTTGTACTTCAACTACAAGTATTTTGACATAAGAGCTGTGCCTCTTCTTTTGGTTATACTTTAAGTTGCAAGCATACATTTGAATGGATTACAAGCTTCCCCATCACTAGTGGGCGTAGTGGACCTTTGGGGAACTGCACTTTTTTTTGGAATTGTTCACAATCATTATGAAAGACATGACGACGGATGGATTTTTTTTAATGCATTCTGAACCTTAAACTTAAACAAAAGTCTGCTTACAGCAGAACCAATGGGGCACCCACTATTTCACCCATAAAATCCAATAAATAACTATTCAAAAACCGCCAACAATACTCGATTTACATTCCGTGACGTGAATATCAACAAAGTATTAGTGATATTGTTATTATAAGCGCTAACGCAGACAAAGTATTTATAGCGGCGCAGTGATCATTCTGGTGTGTGCCTACGTTTACATCATTGAGTGGTCTGCTGCTTCCTCGCTTCTTTGCTCCCTGTAAGTTTATTCTAGATAATAAATCATGCATCTCACTTGGACAGAACAAGTCTGAGTAGGTATTCCGACAGCCATTTAGGACCCGAAAATGGCCAGAACGACAAGAAAAGACACTTTTTAAACGGGGATAGCAGATCCATTCTATGTGTCATACTTGATCATTTCGCGATATTGCCATATTTTTGTTGAAAGGATTTAGTAGAGAACATCGACGATAAAGTTCGCAACTTTTGGTCGCTGATAAAAAAAAGGCCTTGCCTGTACCGGAAGTAGCGTGACGTCGCAGGATGAAAGGCTCCTCACATTTCCCCATTGTTTACACCAGCAGCGAGAGCGATTCGGACCGAGAAAGCGACGATTAACCCATTAATTTGAGCCAGGATGAAATATTTGTGGATGAGGAACGTGAGAGTGAAGGACTAGAGTGCAGTGCAAGACGTATCTTTTTTTTTTTTTTTTTTTTTTTTCTTTTTTTTTTTTTTTCTTTTTTTTTATTTATTTCAAACAACATTAAAAAAAAAACACAAGATACACTTACCATTAGTGCATCAACCCAAGAAAACCCTCCCTCCCCCATTCACACTCATCCACACTCATTTACACAAAAGGAGCTGTCTCTTTCTGTTATTAAAAAAACAACAACTTCTGGTTCCTACAGTATAGAACAATACAGTCTGCAAGGGATACAGTCATTCGAGCACACATGATTGTGTGTGGTGCTGGTCCACTAACATTTTCACTAATCACTATTTTTTATGTAATTGTTTTTAAATTTGTTTTAC
Organism: Entelurus aequoreus; assembly: GCF_033978785.1. NCBI lineage: Eukaryota > Metazoa > Chordata > Actinopteri > Syngnathiformes > Syngnathidae > Entelurus > Entelurus aequoreus. The sequence goes on along the minus strand of NC_084732.1, from coordinate 73,739,501 downwards.
TTTCAAACAAAACAAACAAAGGACCTTAACTTCACCAGACCGGGTTGTCAATAAAATCAGATTGTTCAAAAGGGTTCTTAAAACCAGGTCCAGTTCAGATTACGTCCAGATCGGGCTCAGCAACACACACCTTCACCCATGTACACCAAAAACCAGGGATCACAACAGGTTGCATACAATCCACAAACAAAAATACATTTTCAAATTAAGCACCCATGTACAGTCCACATCACATCCAAGTCGAAGTCAGCAACACACACCTTCATTTATGTACACTTAAAATAGGGAATACAACAACAGATTGCATATCATATATAAACAAAATTACATTTTCAAAATAAGCCTTTGAGGACTTCCCATCTTTTTTTATGTTTTTTGGCATCATTATCGTTTTCAACCATATAATTTTCTAAAGTTAAAAAATACTGAATAAATGTTTTAAAGAAAGAAATACTAAGTGAATATCTGTTTTTTGCCTAAAAATAAACCTTTTACCGAGTACTATAATTAAATTGACTAAATCATGATTGTCAATGAACTCTCCTAAAATAACAGAAACCACATCAAGCTTCATAAACAAACCAATCTTTAAACACATTTTTTCAACTTCCACCCAAAATGAAGACACAATATGACAATACCAAAACAAATGTAAGGTGGATTCAGGCTCCTGACAACAAAATCGGCAATCATCTGACTCTGTCATATTCCATATTTTTAACATTTTTCCCGTGGGTAGGAAGTTATAAATAGTTTTAATTTGAAAATAACGATTTTGCACATCGATAGTGGTTTTGTAGATTAATTTGAATATTGCATCCCACGGCAACGGGCAGTCAAAAAAGTCCTCCCATTTTCCATATGTGTTGTATGGGGCAGCCTTCAAAGATTTCTTTATTAAATAAAACTTATATATTTTTCTATTTATTTTAGTTCCTTTTTGCCAACTAGAATTTCTTATTAAGGGCTTACAAACTAATAATTTAGTAGTTCCATAATTAATTATTTGTTTACATCTTTTCCCAATGACTCCAGTTAGTTGATTAAATGAAAAGCTTGAACAAGCATCACCATACATAGTTGTAAATTCATCATATTTCATAATTTTTCCATTCTCATTGATAATGTCATTGACAAAAATGATTCCTCTTTCAAACATATTTTTCCAAAAGAAAGGCTTTCCATCTATTACAATATTAGAGTTCATCCATATTATTTGCTGCAAAATATCATCTCTTTTTTCTGGTACATAAAATTGAAAACACCACCATGAGTGGATTGTTTCCTTTATGAACCCCGCCATGTTTCCCAGCAGACTCTCTACATAAGGAAAATGGGAGGGGATCACTTGTAAAAAAGGATACAATTTCTTTTGATACAATACATGTTTTCTGTCCAACAGGACACTTGTGTACCACTCAGTGTTTAAATACATCTTTGGAACAATTGATGCTTTTAAAGACAGACACATAGCTTCAAGGTTGAGAAGTTTCAAGCCCCCATATTCATATTCATTGTACAAAACCTTTCTTTTAATCCTTTCTGGTTTGCCGTCCCAGACAAAATCGAAGACCCTCCGCTCATAAATATTAAAAAAGTTTTGTGATGGAGCTGGTAATGACAAAAACAAATAAATAAATTGAGGAATAATTAACGAGTTGACAATAGATATTTTACCATACAAGTTTAAGGATTTCCCTTTCCATAATTGCATAATTTTATCCAGCTTTCTTAGTCGATTATCATAATTTACTGAGCCTAGATCTTCCAGGTCCTCTGGGACAACAACACCAAGTATGTTAACTGGTCCATCTGTCCACAAAACAGGCACTTTGCATTCCATTCGAAAGGACGTTCCCTTTAGATTTCCGATCCTTAATATTTTACATTTATCATAATTTAGCTTAAGCCCAGATTGCTGTGAAAATATGTCCAAAAGATCAAGAAGGTTTTGCAGACAATGAGGATTGGGGCTTATAAAGAAGCTTGTATCGTCTGCATACATTGTTATTTTACTTTCAATATTATTATTACTGAGCCCTTCAATATTTTTATTCAATCTAACTTTAATCGCCAATATTTCCATAGCAATAATAAATAAGTATGGAGACAAAGGGCACCCTTGTTTTAGACCTCTTAATAGAGGTATTGTCCCAGAGATGTATCCATTATTGATAATTCTACAATTAGTTTTATTATATAGCGTCTTGATCCAGTGTAATACGGAGTTGCCAAAATTGAAAAAAACTAAGCTTTTACAAATAAAATCCAAGCTAATTTTGTCAAAAGCCTTCTCCAGGTCGGCTACAAAAATTAATCCTCTTTTATTTTCCATATTATAATTCTCTATAATTTCTAATAACTGTGTAATATTGTTTCCTATATTTCTTCCTTGTAGGAAGCCTGATTGATCTTGGTGAATAATATTTGACAAAACAGACTTAAGTCGTGTAGCCAAACATTTTGCCAGGATTTTAGCATCATAACACTGCAGTGTTATTGGTCTCCAATTTTTTAGATGAACTGGGTCTTTATACTGACCATTTATTTCCTGTTTCAATAATAAGGAAATAAGACCTTCTGTTTGAGTGTTGGACAAAAAACCTGTCTCATATGAGTAATTAAAACTAGAAAGTAATGGTTTCTTAAGATCTTCATAAAATACTTGATAAACCTCAATAGGTATTCCATCTAATCCTGGGGTTTTCCCTGGATGAAAAGATTTAACAGCTTCCACAAGTTCTTCCTCTCTAATGAGGCCTTCACATGAATGGCTTTCTTCCGAATTCAATTTTCTTTCATAATTTTCTGGAAAAAAAGTTGTAGTTTCAGGAGGGATTACTGGATTAGAAAAAATGTTTTTAAAGTAATTTTCCATTTCTTTCAACAATGTGGTGTGTGTATCCAATACCTTTCCATTTGTTTTAATAAGCTTGGAAATGTTCTTTTTAGAACGATTTTTTGTTTGGATATTTAAAAAGAATTTTGAACACTTCTCACCTTTTTTCATCCAGATTGCTCTGTTGCAGTCATAACTTTTCAATAATTGTTTTTCAACTAAATCTGCTAACTCCTCTTGTTTGGCTGTAAAGGTATTCAGTTGCTCACTAGTTAGATTATCATTACTGTCAATGTTTTTTTGTAAATCCTCAATTTCTTTCTTTAATTCCTGTTCTGCCGCTTTAATTTTTTTTTTTTCCATGAAGAGTATGCAATGGCATATCCTCTAAAACAACATTTGAAGGCTTCCCAGACTATTTGGGGATTTGAAGATCCTACATTATTTAAAAAAAAATCAGTAATAAATTGCTTTGTTTTTTCGATAAATTCATCATCCTGTAGATGCATTTGATTAAACTTCCAATATCCGGGCCCACGTGTATTATCTTCAATTGCAATATTTATTCCTATACAATTATGATCAGAACGCAACTTATCATCGATTGCTATTGCAGTCACTTTGTTTAGCAATGAAAATGATATCAAAAAATAGTCAATACGACTTGCCTGGTTTTGTCTTCTCCATGTATACCGTACTAACCTAGGGTTTTTGAATCTCCAGATATCAATTAAATCAAATGCATCCATAACATTTTGAATCTTTTGTAAAGATTGAGGATGATAATCCATTGAAAAATTCCCTTTTCGGTCCAGAACTTTATCCAGAGCAACGTTAAAGTCCCCCACAATAATAATTTCCCCTTGTTGTTCTTGCAACATGTCACTTATTTCTTCAAAAAAGGAAGGTTCATCAACATTTGGCCCATACAGATTCAAAACACACATCTTTTGACCTTGAATAATCATATTTAATATTAGCCAACGTCCTTGTGAGTCTTTTTCCATAGAGTTAAATTGAAAATAAAAGTTTTTTTTTATCAAAATCATAACACCTTTTGAATTTCTGTAACCATGTGAAAAGAAAATTGGACCATCCCATTCTTTTCTCCATTTTTCTTCATCTAAATGTGTTGAATGCGTTTCTTGAAGACAAAAAAGATCTTGTTTTTTTTCATTCAGCCACATAAATATAAGTTTTCTTTTTCTGTTGTCTGCAAGACCATTGCAATTATAACTAATTATTCCAACTTCATTATCGTTCCTATAAATCATATAATCTGAGTAAATTCATTGTATATTTTATTGATTCTCTTAATACCATAAGTTTCATAGACATGAAAATCTTGTAACTAAAAACTGCAGCATCACTTGCTATTTCCAAGGAAACCAATATCCCCTCTAATAAACCCACAGACATACCATTCACACCACAGCACCCAAGACAAACAAACATATAACCCCCAAAATATATAATTTGCTGACCGTTTGCCAACATCTAACTACATTGTCCAGTCCCAGAATAAACTAAAAAGCTCCACAAACAAAATGTCAAAACATATCCGTCAAGTCGTTACCATGGTGATGTCGCGATGACGCAATCACTGCGCGACATTGTTATTATTCCTCACATGCTTCTGTACAGCTCACCGTTAATGTACAGTTTATCCACAACAAGACGAGCTTGTTGTCCTTTTTGCCTAAATGACTTCATAATTGGAATCAACTTACGTCGTTTCTCCACCACCTCAATTGGATATTGGCTGGTCATGAAGAATTTAGTACCTTTCAGTCTTCTGGAGACAGCAAGCATTTCGTCTTTGCATTTGGAGTTAGTAAACTTTACAAGCATAGGTCTCGGTATAGCATCCTCCTTGCGTCTGCCAATCCTGTGTGCTCGCTCCATCTGGATCCTCTTAACTTCTTCCTCCGGGATGCCGAGTTGCTCCTGCAGAAAGGCTCTGACGAGGTTTTCCGCAATGCCGTAAGTTTCTCCTCCATCTTCGCTAATTCCCATGATTAGCAGGTTGTCCCGCATGCTCCTGCAGCGGAGTTCCAACAAGTCTGCCTTTAATTTCTCGTTCTCCGTTGTCAGTCTTGTAGTTTCGAGTTTCAGGCTTGTTAACTCAACTTTTAGCGTTGTCTGTTCCTTTATTATCTCCACCATTTCAGCGTGATTGTGCTCGACTGATTTTTTCAGCTCTGAAACGTCAGTTTTTAGTTCATCCAAAATGTCCAATTTTCCAAGTTTTTCAACCGTAGCTCGCAACATTTTCGATCGTCCGGAGTAAACGTTGCTTTTTCATCCAAATCACTGGAGGACAATTGATCACGGCCACGTTTTGACTCCTTTGATCCGCGTTGTGGCATGTTTGCAGGTGAACAATGAGTCACTCGGCGTTTGAGGCACCTTATCTTCCGCCAAATCACCCTCGTGAGGAGTATATATCTCACCAATTGCAGAGAGGTGGATATATACAACGAAAACGACTTAAATTATTGTATCACTGGAGCGTTTATGCCATTATTAACCTTACATACTGGGACTTGTGTAGAGACGGTCTCAACTCACGTTGCTCACGGCGGCCATCTTTACATACAAAACTGTAGCAGCGAGAGCGATTCGGACCGAGAAAGCGACGATTAACCCATTAATTTGAGCCAGGATGAAATATTTGTGGATGAGGAACGTGAGAGTGAAGGACTAGAGTGCAGTGCAAGACGTATCTTTTTTCGCTCTGACCGTAACTTAGGTACAAGCTGGCTCATTGGATTCCACACTCTCTCCTTTTTCTATTGTGGATCACGGATTTGTAATTTAAACCACCTCGGATACTGTATCCTCTTGAAAATGAGAGTCGAGAACGCGAAATGGACATTCACAGTGACTTTTATCTCCACGACAATACATCGGCAAAGCACTTTAGCAACGGAGCTAACGTGATAGCATCGGGCTTAACTGCAGATAGAAACAAAAGAAATAAACCCCTGACTGGAAGGATAGACAGAAAATCAACAATACTATTAAACCATGGACCTGTAACTACACGGTTAATGCTTTCCAGTCTGGCGAAGCTTAACAATGCTGTTGCTAACGACGCCATTGAAGCTAACTTAGCAACGGGACCTCATAGAGCTATGCTAAAAACATTAGCTATCCACCTACGCCAGCCAGCCCTCATCTGCTCATCAACACCCGTGCTCACCTGCGTTCCAGCGATCGACGGAGCGACGAAGGACTTCACCCGATCATCACTGCGGTCGGCGGATAGCGTCGGATAGCGCGTCTCCTATCCAAGTCAAAGTCCTCCTGGTTGTGTTGCTGCAGCCAGCCGCTAATACACCGATTCCACCTACAGCTTTCTTCTTTGCAGTCTTCATTGTTCATTAAACAAATTGCAAAAGATTCACCAACACAGATGTCCAGAATACTGTGGAATTTTGCGATGAAAACCTTGCTTTTTGTATTGGATACAACGTGTCCGAATACTTCCGTTTCAACGATTGACGTCACGCGCATACGTCATCATACATAGACGTTTTCAACCGGAAGTTTCGCGGGAAATTTAAAATTGCACTTTATAAGTATTGGCATGTGTTGTAATGTTAAGATTTCATCATTGATGTATAAACTATCAGACTGTGTGGTCGGTAGTAGTGGGTTTCAGTTGGCCTTTAAGGACACTGCTGAGAAGAAGAAGCGGATGATATTTATTTAGGGTTATTATTTTTTTATTCATTGAAAAACATTAAATTTGCAATCAGTTTAAGCCAGTGGTTCTAAACCTTGTTGGAGGTACCGAACCCCACCGGTTTCATATGCGCATTCACCGAACCCTTCTTTAGTGAAAAATAAAATGTTTTTTTTTTTTTTGCCGTATCAATAATACGACGATAGGGAGAAGTTTTTATTTACACGATGAGTCGGGTGTGTCACTTGACCTCCGTGGCGGAGGCTCCACCGAACCCCTGAGGCAGACTCACCGAACCCAGGTTAAGAACCACTGGTTTAAGCGTAGCAATGTTAGTGGTAGACTCAGCACCATACCGAAAGCAGGAGCCAGCTTTCGTGCCAGCAAAAACGGCGCACATTTATCCATGAAAATATGGATAAGCTGCTGATGGTGTGTCAGACGGAGAACCCGCTCATAGGAGACACTTAAGAAGTATTTTTCTCCGAAGTAAAAACGACCAACGTTCGGAGCGACACTTCTCGCGCGAGCCTCCGCACCGTGACTGAGCAGTCCGGGTACAGTGAGAGCAAACTACTGCTGTAACTACGGAGGTGACTATCTAACCCTATAAGTGAAACTGCGGCCGCTCTCCAGGTTAAATGCTCTACATTATTACTTCATAAAAGTATTGTAGTCCATTTTATGGTATAAATAAAACTAATTGTTTGTTGTGTAACTTGTCTTGTGTTGTACTGTATTGTGTTAAATTTAAATGTCTTTGGTCCCCCTTGAACACGAGATGCTGCATCTCAAGGGGTTTTCCATTAATAAATTCAAATTATGGGTAAATTAAGGCATTTGTAGCAGCAACAGAAAAAGGAGGGCAATAAATCAGACAATAAAAATACACTACAATAAAAGTAGAGTATAGACCAGGGTTGTCAAACTCATTTTAGATTGGGGGCCACATGGAGAAAAATCTACTCCCAAGTGGGCCGAACTGGTAAAATCACGGCACGATGACTTAAAAATAAAGACAACTTCAGATTGTTTTCTTTGTTTAAAAATAGAACAAGCACATTCTGGAAATGTACAAATCATAATGTTGTTGGGTTTGTTTTACACTTACATGTTGCGGTTAATACTATTCTATCTTTATTTGTCATTATTTATACTTTCTGAATAAATTATGTGATAATGTTCAGTCAACTCATTGGTGTTAATTTTCAATCTATCAAGATACAAAAATTATATCAAAACCAAATTACAGGATGTTATTTTGTAGTTTGCTCATTTTCATATGGTTTATTTTTATGTTTTACATATGTAGCATAATCTACAAAGAAACAACAAATTGCTATTGCAACATCTAGCGGACACATTTGGAACAGCAGTTTCTTTCATTCAAAAATTTCGGCTCATTTTTATACTTAGCAAACTCATCCCGCGGGCCGGATAAAACCTGTTCGCGGGCCTTACGTTTAACACCCCTGGTATAGACACTAATAAATCCAATGTAATGTGGTTCTGATAATACACAATATATTATCTGTGTATTATCTGTGAATATTGTAATGTTTTTCATACAATATTTATTATCCAAAATGTACTTTTTTATTTTTAAAAGGCATGCTATAATTGAGGTGTTTTGAGTGGCCCAATCTCAGATTAAATGGATTTCAATGGGCTGTGCTGATTTGATTCACGGGCAAAAACCAACAGGAAGTTGGCAATTCTCCCTTCAAGACAAAAATGTACTAAAAACACTCATTTTTGCCTTTGACCTGTAATTTGACCCCCTTAAAATACTTCAAAACTCACCAAACTTTTCACACACATCAAGACTGGTGGAAATTGTGATCTAATAAAAAAAACGAACCCCAAAACTCAAAATTGCGCTATAGCACAATTTTTGAATAAAACAGAGACAACACTGCTCCTCAGAGGAAAACACAGACAAAACTGCTTGTAACTTCCGGTAGGAACGTCTTAGAGACATGAAACAAAAACCTCTATGTAGGTCTCACCTAGACCTACATTTCATGCTTTGACATCTTTCAGCAAAAATCAACAAGAAGTTTGCAATCTCCCCTTCAAAACTAAATTTTTGTAAAAAGCGGTCACCAAACATCAAACATTATCTCCTCTGAGCGCGTTTGTCGTTTCGGCTTCAAACTACTACAGGAGAGAGATTGAACCCTTCTGATTAAAAGTTGACGAAAGAGTTTGGATAAGTGCTACGGTTTTGATTTTACGAGCCTTCAAAGACCTGCTGCGCTGCTTTGATTTTACGAGCCTTCAAACAACTGTGCCGCAGCACCTAGGAAAAAAACACAGACACAACTTCCTCTAACTCCCAGTACGAATATCGTAGAGACATGAAACAAAAACCTCTATGTAGGTCTGACTTAGAGCTAGATTTCATACACTGACATCCTTCAGCAAAAATGCTGTTTTGTTGTTTTGAGTATTGAGCTCGATCATGAAACCAATTGAGCTAGTAAGTTGAGGTACTGCTGTATAAGCAATAATGTAAGGATTTAGTCTAACTTTAAATGTATAGTCATTCTGGCTCAAGGACTGTTACAAACTTGAAAGTGGAATGAAACATTGACCTGTGTTTTGCACATGAAAAACCTACGCGGGTGCAGAGGCCAATTATGAATCTGGTGTATTCACATGTCCTCCCTGTGGGATACAATTAGTGTTCCCACCCCAGTTGGAGGTGACCAAAAGTTGTCATATCTTCAGGCCTCTGTGTCAACTTCCTGACAACATGGGTATGATTGTAAAAATGCGGGGAGCAAATCAGTTGGCCTGCTGGCTAAACGATTCGAAGAATGTGAAACACGAAATTGCAGTTTGAGTTTCACCTTGAGGCAGCTTTCCATCAAGGCCACTCAAATAAGCACCGAGCTCTGAGGCCTTCTTCAGAAAGGTTATTGCCATGCTGTGGACTTGAATTAACATCTCAAAAAAGACAAAATGAAGTCTTAGAATTTCACCTCATCCTGCTCCAGTAGTATGAGTCGAACTACAACAATGTTGATAGCGTTTCCAATACTGGCATCTTGGAAAATACCTGCTACCTGCAAAAGACAAAACAAAAACAGTTGGGGGTGAGTGGAAATGGGCAAGGGATAAAGGTGAAAACAGGATCTTCTGTACATGAAAAATAACTTGTCATATTAGTTTTAATATTGCTATCATTTATCAGAAGTGTATTCTACGCTGGTCATCGGTGTAGTGCAGGGCTATTCAACTGGCAGCCCACGGGCAAAATCTAATTACACCAGACCAGCCCTTGTGTTCAGTTCAAATCTTGGTCGAGAGTAGAGACTAGTGTTGTCACCATACCAATATTTTGGTACCGGTACCAAAATGATTTTGATATTTCCGGTACTTTTCAATACTTTTCTAAATAAAGGGGATCACAAAAAATTGCATGATTGGCTTTATTTTAACAAAAAATCTTACAGTACATTAAACATGTTTCTTATTGCAAGTTTATCCTTAGTGAAAAATAGTGAACATACATGACAACTTGTCCTTTATTAGTGAGTAAGCAAGCAAAGGCTCCTAATTAGTCTGCTGACAAATGCAGTAACATATTGTCATTTTCCATTCTATTATTTTGTCAACATTATTAAGGACACGTGGTAGAAAATGAATTATTAATCTACTTGTTCATTTACTGTTTATATCTGCTTACTTTCTCTTTTAACATGTTTTATCTACACTTCTGCTAAAATGTAATAATTTATTCTTCTGTTGTTTAGATGCTTTACATTAGTTTTAGATGATACCACAAACTTGGGTATCAATCCGATAGCTTCTGCGAGGTTTGTTCCCCCGGGATGCAAACGGATCACTCCGGACAGGACTTACAGGTAGGAACATATTTTAATCTTGGAACTCAAAAGGGTAAAAACAAAGAAAACAAGGCGAAGGCACAACGCGCTGATCGCACTTGAAACAAAAGCTAACACTTAACATAGACTAAGGACATAGAGAACTTACGTGACAGGTGCATGTAGCAAATACTTAGCGTGAAACCAGACATGAAGCGAACAATGACGCCAGACTGAATAAATAGCTCTCTGATTAGTGCTTGACAGCAGCTGAAAGTGGGACCACTAACCAGAGGCAGATGAAAATAATTAGTAGCTATGGTAACAAACTCAGGAGGTGCACAAGCAGAAACTAAAGGAGTCCAAAACTAACAGAAAACACAAAACATGATCCAGACCACGGATCATGACACTCATGTGTCCAGGGACGTATTTACTGAGTTTATAAACATGATATGAATTTTTAAAAACAAAAGAAGATGTTGTGATGCCAAAAAATATAGACGTAATCATAGTAGTATACGTTTCTGTACTTGGTATCATTACAGTGGATGTTAGGTGTAGATCCACCAATGGCATTTGTTTACATTGTGACGCCGGTGAGCTACGGTGTGTAGTGAAGCATGTTTAGCTATTCCTCGTCCTGCAGGGATGATACTTGTAAGATACTTTGTCGCCATGAAGGCGAGGATTAGTGATTTAGAAGTAGCTAAAACACTGCTGAGTGCGAATGGATGTTCGCCGCTAGCGTTTCAGTGTTCACCTTTATTGTTAGTTTTTAAGCCAAAATGCTTCCGTTCTCCCTTTTCTGTCTACACACTGTGTCTGTCTGTAAGTATTCCGTGATTGTGCGCTACCGAACATGCTCGTCTGCTCGTAAACCAGCAATGACACCACGTGACAAGGACAGGGGCGTGGTGGACCGGTACTTTACAGAGGCGGTATAGTACCGA
>NC_084732.1:73700685-73725685 GCF_033978785.1 Entelurus aequoreus | reverse complement strand
ACATTTTTTAACATAGAGGGACGGACTGCTGGTTATAGAAGCTCAGTCAGCATGAAGAGTCGGAGCAGCCAGAAGCCGAGAGAGCCAGAGGCGGGCGTGACTTGAGGCTGCAAATGTGGAGCTTGGAACCAAGCTATGCCGACAGAAATGGTGTGCAAGCTTAACCAAAACCAGCTTGACCAGACAGACAAATATCCATCAAGTAAGTAATATTGATGATGTGAAGTGATATATATTCATATAGCGCTTTTCTCTAGTGACTCAAAACGCTTTTACATAGTGAAGGTACAGGTGGATAAAGTGTCTTGCCCAAGGACACAACGGCAGTGACTAGGATGGCGTAAGCGGGGATCGAACCTGGAACTCTTAAGTTGCTGGCACGGCCACTCTACCAACCGAGCTATACCACCCCACATCACGATACACGCAGCACGTCATGCTTGTTATTACTACATACATTGTTGAGGTAGCTGTGTACAAACTAAACATGAAATGTGGGCTACTACTTTACAGATACCGTAATATTTTAAGTGAAGTATATTTATATAGCGTTTTTCTCTTGAGACTCAAAGCGCTTTACATAGTGAAAGCCATTATTTACATTTAAACCAGTGTGGTTGGCACTGGTATTAGGAGAGTAAAGCGCCCAAGGACACAACTGCATTGATAAGGATGGCAGATTCGGGGATCGAACCTGGAACCCTCAAGTTGCTGGCAAATCAACATTCAAAAAACAAACGAAAAAACATCAATGGTATATTAAATAAAATTTAAATAAAAAATGGAATGCCTGTTTTCTATTTGCAGCCTTCTGAGGTAAATATCAACATTAACTTTTTCCACCAGCTAATACATTTGAAAATAAAATAATGAATAAATCAACCATTCAGGCCTTTTTACTGCTCAATTTGCAACACACTGATCTAATCTGATGTGCCCAAGCCAGATACCTGCCGTCTTTTCTGGGATGCAAGTTCATTAATGTTGGGGCTCAGGTGGGCGGAGTTTGGTGGTAGCGGGGGGTGTATATTGTAGCGTCCCGGAAGAGTTAGTGCTGCAAGGGGTTCTGGGTATTTGTTCTGTTGTGTTTATGTTGTGTTACGGTGCAGATGTTCTCCCGAAATGTGTTTGTCATTCTTGTTTGGTGTGGGTTCACAGTGTGGCGCATATTTGTAACAGTGTTAAAGTTGTTTCTGCGGCCACCCTCAGTGTGACCTGTATGACTGAAGTGTGTGTAAAAGCCCTATCTATCATGTGACAGGGGCCGGCACGCTGTTTGTATGGAGGAAAAGCAGACGTGACGACAGGTTGTAGAGGACACTAAAGGCAGTGCCTTTAAGGCACGCCCCCAATATTGTTGTCCGGGTGGAAATCGGGAGAAATTCGGGAGAATGGTTGCCCCGGGAGACTTTCGAGAGGGGCACTGAAAATCGGGAGGGTTGGCAAGTATGAGTATTAGCGGTGAATGCGGTATATAATACCGGCGGGCCAGCTCTAATGTTAATTTGATATTGCCTCAAGGGCCAAATGAAATTACACGGCGGGCCAAATTTGGCCCACGGGCCAGAGTTTGACACCCATGCCTTAAACTAATAATTATTTAGCCTAAGCCCCGTTTCAGCCACACTAAACCATCGTTTAAGGTCCCCCTCCTTGGATAATTTTTTGCACAGGTAAGTGCGCCGTGTATTTCTTGAATCTAAGGCTCTTAGCTTTGTGCGGGCTCATCGATCGTTTACAAACTGAGTTCGGAGAGGAAGTGACGCCAGAAAGACCGCGCCCCACACAGGAAGTGACGTCAGAAAGGCCAGCTTCATAACAGACGCTTGTGGAAATCACACGTGAATACCTTAAAAGAAGGAAAGGCGGGATTGCAGCTATTTCAGATACAATATATATATATATATATATATATATATATATATATATATATATATTTATATATTATTTGTATATTTTTATTTATTTATTTATATATGCACCTTATTGCTTTTTTTTATCCTGCTCTACCATGAGCTTATGTAACGAAATTTCGTTGTTATCTGTGCTGTAAAGTTCAAATTTGAATGACAATAAAAAGGAAGTCTAAGTCTACAACACTTCTCAGACGGCAACATAGCAATGTTTAAAGACGGTTTTGGATAAGACCTGGAAGAACGGCAGCCTGGTGAGATATGGTTTGTAGACGAGTGTGTTGTGCCACAGGAACGGTAAGAGAACTTTCAAATGTACAGGTCAGCTGTGATTCTACTTAGCGAAAAACTTTGTCCATTTGTCGAAGGGGAGACAACGAGAATGCGGGCTCCCGTGGACGAGGGAGCACTACCAAAAACAGCGAATGCATTTAGACTGGCAGATATTGTCCGCGATGTATGTCGAGCGATTACTCAACGTCTAGTTTTGTACTCCGTAACTATTGTGAAGCCATGAAGTGGTAGCGCCCGTCAAGTACGACCCGTCAATTCCAGCCTACAAGCACAGTGTCCTGACCAGATATCTAGATCCCTAGATCGATCGTTGTAAAATGTCCTGTATCACATTGTTTACTTTCAAACATCCATTAAAATATGATTGATGTACGATGGCTCAGGTGTGATTCACTACAATAGTCTAACAGCTGCTGATGGTGAGGCAAGCAAGGTTTACTGTTAAAAGCCTACTGAAATGAAATTTTCTTATTTAAACGGGGATAGCAGGTCCATTCTATGTGTCATACTTGATCATTTCGCGATATTGCCATATTTTTGCTGAAAGGATTTAGTAGAGAACATCGACGATAAAGTTCGCAACTTTTGGTCGCTGATAAAAAAGCCTTGCCTGTACCGGAAGTAGCGTGACGTCGCAGGTTGTGGAGCGCCTCACATCTGCACATTGTTTACAATCATGGCCAGCAGCAGCGAGAGCGATTCGGACCGAGAAAGCGACAATTTCCCCATTAATTTGAGCGAGGATGAAAGATTTGTGGATGAGGAAAGTGACAGTGAAGGACTAGAGGGCAGTGGAAGCGATTCAGATAGGGAAGATGCTGTGAGAGGCGGGTGGGACCTGATATTCAGCTGGGAATGACTAAAACAGTAAATAAACACAAGACATATATGTACTCTATTAGCCACAACACAACCAGGCTTATATTTAATATGCCACAAATTAATCCGCATAACAAACACCTCCCCCCTCCCGTCTATACAACCCACCAATACAAATCAAACACCCGCACAACACACTCAATCCAACAGCCCAAAGTACCGTTCACCTCCGTAAAGTTCATACAGCACATATATTTCCCCAAAGTTACGTACGTGACATGCACATAGCGGCACGCACGTACGGGCAAGCGATCAAATGTTTGGAAGAAAGCTGCGTACTCACGGTAGCGCGTCTGCTATCCGAGTCAAAGTCCTCCTGGTTGTGTTGCTGCAGCCAGCCGCTAATACACCGATCCCACCTACAGCTTTCTTCTTTGCTGTCTTCATTGTTCATTAAACAAATTGCAAAAGATTCACCGACACAGATGTCCAGAACACTGTGGAATTTTGCGATGAAAACAGACGACTTAATAGCTGGCCACAATGGTGTCCCAATATGTCCCCACAATCCGTGACATCACGCGCAAACGTCATCATACCGAGACGTTTTCAGCAGAATATTTTGCGGGAAATTTAAAATTGCACTTTACTAATCTAACCCGGCCGTATTGGCATGTGTTGCAATGTTAAGATTTCATCATTGATATATAAACTATCAGACTGCGTGTTCGGTAGTAGTGGGTTTCAGTAGGCCTATAAAAGAAATGTGGCAATAGCCTACATTGAAACACAGGGTAAGGATACACTTCCAGGTCAGAGGTAACTATGACGTGCACATGCGTACTAGCCCGTGTTGCGCCAGCGGACGGAAGGGGTAGGGGGTCTTAAACGCTGGCATTGTGTGTGTGTGGACAAGGATAAGGTTAGGTGGGATATAGCCTGGATAACCTTAGCCAGATTAGTGTAGAAGGGGCTTTAGAGGCAAAATGGATTGCTCCCATTAGTAGCATTGCTAGCCACCTAGAACCAGCCTATTATTACAAATTAAATTGCAAAAAAAACCCACATACATGTTCTCGTCTCTCGTACGGGATTGTGAACTTTAGGCAAAAATGTTTTAAAAGTGGACAAAAAAGTCCACAATATGCTCAGAGAGTAAAGTTTTTTTTTTGTCTGTGCTGCTTTCTTTTCAACCTATTCTACTCGATTGCAGGGGCGTCACTAGCTTTTAAGGACAGGGGGGGCTTAGCCCCCAGGAGATGCAGGATGCGAGCGAACGTAGCGCACGAGCACAAAACTTCCCAAACGGCTAACAAAGACTTAGAAATTATTCATTGTTATTATTATTATTTCAGTGGGTTTATTTTCAATCTGTGTTCAGTACACACAACAAACATGGGTTTGCTCAGTGACATTTTGTTTACAGCATCAACAAGAAACAATGACTTGCATGATCCTTCAAGATACACTGAAACACAATGAAAGTCATGGCATTAGCCTCTATGTTATTCATTCACAACATAGAGGCTAATGCCACCACTTTCGCTCACAATACAATAATTGTTTGTTCCCAAATATTTGGAAGTTGCACAGATTACATTCTGGGCACATATGTGACTAAAATGGTTGTAAATTCAAGCCCTGGAAATATTACTTACTTACTTGAATTAAAGTAATATCTGGATCGGGATAATTTGGCTTGTATATAATATATAATACATATATTATGGCAAGCCGTTAAGGAAATTAAATATATATGGAAGTCTGAATAGAAATGAAAAACGTTTATATATACTGTACATAAGAAAGACTTAGTCTGCTGATCTGAAAAGAGCCAAAGCTGTCAAAGAGCTGAGGGACCATCTTCAAAGTGCAATGCTGAAACAAATAATGCAAACAGTAAAATGTAACTTCCAGGGCTTGAGATTAAAGTAGTCCCGTCATCCCGGGGACGGTAAAAAAAATGCACCGGACGAAATTAAATGCTCCCCGGGACGATGGCTTTTAACCATTTTTTTTCTTTTTCTTTTTATGTATTTATTCATTTTACATTTTATATTAAATGTCTTCCACCCTCTGAAAATCCTATGAAATGTTTAACAAGCCATCCTATAATAATACAACAGCTATTAATGTAACAATACAATAAAACAAATATATTTAATGATGTTGTTTTCATTATTTTAACAATAGGCTAATGTATATTACTTTATATAGATTCCACAAGAAACACAAAACTTAAAAACTAAATTATTTACAATTGCAGACACAAGGTTCTTGTTCTGCAGTGCTGTGTGCTAATGTGCTTCGTACACCTGCAGGACCGCAAGCAAGGTCGCAGAGAAAATGCGGACTGGATTTTCAGTGATGTGGGCATTTTCTATATGAACAAGTGGAATGGATTGGATACCGACGCACTAAAGGGGCTCTCTACCTTACGCTATAAAGTGAGGGGAAATTTAGTGAATAATGACAGGTTATATGATTATTTATTTAAACTCATATTTGGGCCACTTTATAATGAATATGTCGGCATGTATTTGTAAAAAAAAAAAAAAAAAAAAAAAAAAAAAAAAGATTTTTTATTTTTTTTTACACCAAATTATTTAGGGGGGCTTAAGAACATTTTAGGGGGGCTTGAGCCCCCCTAAAATAGGCCTAACAACGCCAATGCTCGATTGTGAATAAAAACAGAGTTGCCACTCTGCAAATTCATAGTATTTTGTTTTTCCACAAGCAAGGATGGAGATTTTCCACCTTTAGCCACATGCTGTCCGTCTGCACCACATCCTGAGGTTTGAACCTTCCCTTTGAACTCACCGAGCATCCTGCTAAACCTCTGCTTTTAGTCTGGCATTCATTTACTTTGCGCAGATATTTACTGTCCGAACTGCTGCTAACCATATGTGTGTGAACAACAAAGTACCATTGTGTAGTTCAAAAAAATTATTACACAATAGAACATCTGCTCACTAAGGAAGACGATGCCATTATGTACAGTGTCGGGGGATGCTGAGACGTGCAAGATTATTTCTATAAATGAAAAACAAACGTAGCCGGGGAGGTCTCCGGCATTAGAGGATGTGAGGAATAATGACAGCTTCCCATATCTATTAATGGCCTTACAACTAGGAGCTTCCAAGTAAGGGAATGGCCTTCCCCGAGTATTACTTCCAGCAGCATTTTAATTAGCTCCTGTCAAAGCAGACATGAGGTCTTTTGTAAACCCACTTGGGTGTCCATCTATAACTCAAAAGAAGTCAGTTTAGTTAACCCCGAGCCAATAAGCACTAATTACGCCGACTGTGAAAGACACCGGACAAATTTGACAACACGGTGACAAAACTATGTGACAAACACGTCTCAAAAATTCAATTTCTGGCAAAGACCAACATTTTTTTTAATGAATTCTTTGAAATCAATGCTCAGTTTTAACTGACAGCGAGAGCAGTCACTTCAACTACTGTATATTGATGCTATGCTGCGTTATCTGCAGAGCTGCTTTCAGGACTTTGCCTTTATAGCTTCCCACGATAGATTTGAAATAAAAAATGTAGACTTTCGGCTTTATTGTAAGAGCTTTCAGATGAATATGCATGCTTTACCAGAAAGGAAAAAACTGAAAAAGAACGTAATGGAAGACTACTCTGTTTAACAGAGAAAGTGCTGCAAAGCTTATTGGCGGAATGAATTTGAATACATGAATCATTAACTGGCCACAGTCTAATGAGACTTCAACTTTTTTTTAAAACTCTCTTGCCATCACAAAGATAACCGTGATCAATTTTGATGGGCTTCTGTATATGATTTTTGGACTTTTGCATATATCCTGGTTGTAAGTCCGGATCTCAGTACGCCCTGAGATCGGTAGGTCGTGAGTCATACCAAAGACTATAAAAATGGGACCCATTACCTCCCTGCTTGGCACTCAGCATCAAAGGTTGGGTCTGGAGGGTAAATCACCAAAATGATTCAAGAGCGTGGCCACCGCTGCTGCTCACTGCTCCCCTCACCTCCCAGGGGGTGGAACAAGGGGATGGGTCAAATGCAAAGGGTAATTTCACCACACCTAGTGTGTGTGTGACTATCAGTGGTACTTGAACTTTAACTTGAAATCTAACAGGTTAATTTCCACCAATGAATGTGGACACGCTGGTCCGTAAACTCAATGTTAATATAATAGTATTAATTGGGTACACAACTTCCTCTTATCAACTGATGGCTCTACTCAGACATCTCTCGAAAGCCTTGTTATTGACTTCTCCTCATGGACCGTTATTGCTTTTTTCCTGGACTCACACCCTCATTCAGAAAAACTCATTTGGCCGTGAATGTGTTTTCCTGGCTTTTTTTTGTCTTATGGACAGTAAAGAGAACAAATAATTATTATCGAGACTAACATTTCGGTCGAAGCTGGTTAGTGGAGCTTCCGATATGGCTTTGGCGAGGGTGAGACCAGCGCTGTAATGTTTACCTGTGACCTTTGTTGAATAAATGTTAAATCTTTCAGAAAGACTTGGCCTATGGATGTTCAAAGGAAGAACAACTGAAACAATAATAATATGAAGACAAAACAAAATGTAGATCGTAGCTCCAAACCCATTTGCTTGTAAATATTATTGAGCTGTAGAGCAGGGTTATCAAACCTACGGCCCGCAAACAGGTTTTATCTGGCCCGCGAGATGAGTTTGCCAAGTATTAAAATGAGCTGCTTTATTTTTTTTAACGAAATGAACTGCTGTTTTAAATGTGTCCACTGGATTTCCCCATAGCAATTCTGTTAGGCAAGCAAATGGTTTATACCGGAGCCAAGCAAGAGGTACACAGTAAAGGGGGACTGTGAAACTTAAAACCTGCCGTTTAACGTCTTCTGCTTCGAACACACCGTCATTTGGCGCCCTCGTTGCCCCAAAATATCTCTGTCAAAAATTAGAAAAGCGAACTTAACCCTTTTGAATAGTTTTTACCGCCGTTTCTTACAGTTTGTTGAGTTCGCTCTGGATTGATACGTGGACATGACAAAAGAGGTATTTGATACCTCGAAGAGTTTACATATTATGTTTTTTGTTCAATCCCAGAAAGACTGCGACTTAAAGTTGAATCATGGCTTTGTAGATACACTGAGACGAAGTCGAAGCTCATTGTGTTTTTGAAACTGCACCAATTTCCTCAGAATTATCAACAAACTTGAAGTGTTTTGTCCAGAGGATCATTTGTGATGTGTACGTTTTCAGAATGTGCACGTTCTATTTTCGGCCAAAGTAAAACAAAGAAAACAACCTGGAGTTGTCTTTATTTTTAAATTATCATGTCATGATTTTACCATTCCGGCCCACTATGGAATAGATTTTCCTCCATGTGGCCCCTGAACTAAAATGAGTTTGACACCCCTGCTGTAGAGGCTTTGATACTACCTCCCCCTTTGCTGGTCAGTGAACGTGGGTCAAGAAGTGCAAAACAAAAAGTAGGCTAAACGACAAAGAAAAAACGGAAATTTATTTTAGCAAAGATTAATTAGAAAAAAACATTCAATACGCAAAGAACATTTTGTGCTGTACAATGTTTGTTCTAAGTGTCAATACTTTCAGGTAATAAAATAGTTGCAGTATAGGTTGTATTCAGTCACGTGACTTTTCCTGACCTGTTTACTTCCTGTGAACGAAGTGATGGACAACCAAACCAATATAGCTACTGTGCAGCAAAGAGTGTGCGAATTGAGTACCAAGCGGCCTAGATCTTACCGCTAAAAGCAGATATGAGCAAAAAATCAATTTCTGCAATATAATTGATCCCTATACGTTATCAAGAAAATATTTGTCGAGTGATCTGAAGGATTATCCGTTGTTGTGTTGTAACAATACCAATATTTTGGTACAGGTACTACAATTGTATCGATACTTTTCGGTACTTTGATACTTTTCTAAATAAAGGGGACCACAAAAAGGCTTTATTTTAACAAAAATTCTTAGGGTACATTAAACGTGTTTCTTATTGCAAGTTTGTCCTTAAATAAAATAGTGAACATACAAGACAACTTGTCTTTTAGTAATAAGTATGCAAACAAAGGCTCCTAATTTGTCTGCTGACGTATGCAGTAACATATTGTGTTATTTTCCATTCTATTATTTTGTCAACATTATTAAGGACAAGTGGTAGAAAATTTATTATTATTCTACTTGTTCATTTACTGTTAATATCTGCTTACGCTCTCTTTTAACATGTTCTATATACATTTTTGTTAAAATGTAATAATAATTTATTCTTCTGTTGTTTGATACTTTACATTAGTTTTGGATGAGACCACAAATGTTGGTATCAATCCGATACCAAGTAGTTACAGGAATCTTACATTGGTCATATTCAAAGTCCTCATGTGTCCAGGGACATATTTCCTGAGTTTATAAACTTGATATACATTTGAAAAAAACCGAAAGAAAATGTGATGCCAAAAAATATCTACGTAATCATAGTAGTATCAACAAGATACACTCATTTACTTGGTATCATTACAGTGGATGTTAGGTGTAGATCCACCAATGGCGTTTGTTTACATTGTGACACCGGTGTGTAGTGAAGCATGTTTAGCTATTCCTCGTCCTGCAGGGATGATACTTGTAAGAAACTTACTTTATTTGTCGCCATGGAGGCGAGGATTAGTGATTTAGAAGTAGCTAAAACACTGCAGACAGCGGCTGGACTTTAGCCACTAGCTAGCTAGTCATGTCTTAAAGCACCTCTTCCTGAGGGCGTTTCAGTGTTATAACTTCACCTTTATCGTTAGTTTTTAAACCAAAATGCGTCCTTTCCCCCTTTTCTGTCTCCACACATTGGCTGCTTGTAAGTACTCTGTGATTGTGCGCTGCCGAACATGCTCGTCTGCTCGTAAACCAGCAATGACACGACGTGACGGCGACGGAGGCGCGGGGGGTGGCAGACCGGTGCTTTTTAGAGGCGGTATAGTACCGAATATGATTCATTAGTATCGCTGTACTATACTAATACTGGTATACCGTACAACCCTAATCAGTTGTCCGCATTCTCAGACATTTCGAGCTATCTGATGCTCTTGACGTCATTCTACACGACAAAACATATGAAAGCCTGAGAAAGCATGGAGGTCTACAACTTCTTTCTATGTGGCTGGGTCAAAGATATTGGTATCAAGACTCCCTGGTTAACCATGCATCGTTTTTGCTCGGGTAAGGTTGCATTTGAGTATTTAACTTTGCGTCTACATCCATGTTTTTTGCCTTGTTGTCGATGCATGCGCCCATATGAGTATGCATGTTTTTTCTCCGTCTTTATCAAAAAATAACTAAAGATGTCAACATTGTGTATGTGCTGAAAGCTTCATTTATGATTGCTGCCTTTGGTAAAAAAAAGTTAAAAAGTACCGATGATTGTCACACACACACTAGGTGTGGTGAGATTATTCTCTGCATTTGACCCATCCCCTTGCTCAACCCCCTGGGAGGTGAGGGGAGCAGTGAGCAGCAGTGGTGGCCGCGCCCAGGAATACTTTTGGTTATTTAACCCCCAATTCTAACCCTTGATGCTGAGTGCCAAGCAGGGAGGCAATGGGTCCCATTTTTATAGTCTTTGGTATGACTCGAAAACGTAACTCTTTTAGGTTTAGCTCACATTTGATTTATTTTATTTAGAATTGTCAAGTTGGGGGTTTACACTCATAGCAAACATGTGTTTTGAACTCCATCCATCCATCCATTTTCTACCGCTTGTCCCGTTGGTGGTTGCGGGGGGTGCTGGAGCCTATCTCAGCTGAATTCGGGCGGAAGGCGGGGTACACCCTGGACAAGTCGCCACCTCATCGCAGGGCCAACATAGATAGACAGACAACATTCACACACTAGGGCCAATTTAGTGTTGCCAATCAACCTATCCCCAGGTTTTAGTTTAGTTTAGTTTATTAAGGATCCCCATTAGTCTACACCGCAGTGGAGACTATTCTTCCTGGGGTCCAGACAAAAAACATCACACAATCACAAAACAAAATATTAAAATGCAGTACAACATGATCAAATAATAAAATGTTGTAATACAAAAATAGCAACAACAAAGAACCAAAAAAAGTAATAATAACTTTGTGTTTATATAATAATGTTCATACCAAAGATAAAAAGAGCAATATAAAAATATATATATATATTTTTGCAAAAATAAAACAAAGAACCAATGGCCTAAAATATACACATTAGTGTACCAAAGACAAAGGTGCATGTCTTTGGAGGTGGGAGGAAGCCGGAGTACCCGTAGGGAACCCTTGCAGTCACGGGGAGAACATGCAAACTCCACACAGAAAGATCCCGAGTGCAGGATCGAACCCAGGACCTTCATATTGTGAGGCAGACGCACATTACACACATTATTTATTTATTTTTAGAGCAAAATAACATAGTTTAACAATAAAGGAAATAACTGTGGGCTAAGAGCAGCAAATAAATTGTTTCTAAAGTTGATAGAAACTGTGCCTACATTTGTCCGCTCTACATCTAATAACCACACACTCTAACCTCTTGATCAGTATGGCATGAAAGATCACCGCTATTTCAAATATAAGGTAAGGCATAGGGCTGGGCGATATGGTTGAAAACTGTATCGCGATATAAGTTTTTTATACAGGTCGATATCGATAATTACCGTATTATATAAGGCGCACTTAAAATCCTTTTTTTTCCTCAAAACTCGACAGTGCGCCTAATAACCCGGTGCGCCTAATGTACGGAATAATTTTGGTTTTGCTCACCGAACTCGAAGCAATTTTATTTGGTACATGGTGTAATGATAAGTGTGACCAGTAGATGGCAGTCAAACATAACAGACGCGTGGTAAGAGGTATGATGACAATATCACTCACGTAAACACCACCAACATTTTATATGTTCCATTGAAAATATAGAACATTACACACGGCGCTCAAAAATCTATCAAAATGTTTTAGTACAACTTTGGTAAGCTATGAAGCCGCGCCGATTGGTGGATTGTCGGCGCATTAAACATACGAGTATTATTATGGTGTGTGTATAAGGTAAGACATTATCTGGCGTTGTGTTTCGCAATATTATGCAAAAGCAACTTTTCTTACCTTCTGGTACCTGCTGATCTGTATTTGGGATCTGCATGAATCCTGAAAAATTGTGCGCATCCGCCTTTGTGGTCTGTGACGACGCCTTAGTTGATATGCTTCTTCTTTTTCTCTATCTTCTTGTTATGGGACATCCATTTCTAATATAAAGTAGTGTAAAGTTCTTACTAATATCTGTCAGTACACTCGCCATGAAAGTGCTAAAACATACCGGTGTAGTGAGTTTACATTATTCACCCAAGGAACTTTAGTTACTAGAGAGTTCCGGTCGGACGCTTTTTCACGGGACACATTTCCGGTGTGGTTGTTTCCGGATGAGGAGATGCTGCTCCGTTATTGATTTAAGTAAAGTGTGAATGTCATTAAAACAGTTAGCTCCATCTTTTGACACTTCTTCCACACCCGTCC
Organism: Entelurus aequoreus; assembly: GCF_033978785.1. NCBI lineage: Eukaryota > Metazoa > Chordata > Actinopteri > Syngnathiformes > Syngnathidae > Entelurus > Entelurus aequoreus. The sequence continues at coordinate 73,713,148 of NC_084732.1, read as the reverse complement.
TTGCACGTTACACCGCTACAACAAAGATGACGGAGAGAAGACGCTGCCAAAGGTGAGCCACGTAAATAAGACCGCCCACAAAACGGCGCAGCCTGAAGCGACTGTCAGAAAGCGACTTGAAGATGATCTGTAAAACATAATCTATGCAACATGTTGACCAAAGAACCACCATTGCATCTTATGTAGACCACAAGGAAGTGTTTTACATTTAGAAAAAAATAAATAATAATAGGACTCCTTTAATGCGTCCTAAAATCCAGTGCGCCTTTTATATGAAAAAAGATTGAAAATAGATCATTCATCGGCAGTGCGCCCTATGTTCCGGAAAATAAGGTATTGATATTTTTTATTACCTACTGAAAATATGGACGAGGAGATCTAAAAAAAAATTCTAACATTATTATTTTAAATGTAACATTCCTTTTGATTATAATCCCCTCAGCTATCGAGGCAGAAAGTAAAAGGAAATGTCAACACAACAATGGACAACACTTAATCAAAAAATGTTAACACAATTCTAAAACCACAATAAACACCTAACAATAACCTCGGTAAATTACACGATAGACACGTACAGTAATCAATATATAAAAATAATGAATTTAATAAAAAATTATATGTATATATACATATAGAAATTATATTTAATATATATTTATATTTAATATATATATATACATATAAATTGTTGGACACATTTTTTATTGATATTGATTACATGTCTATCGCGATATATATTGTTATCGTTTTATCAGCCCACCCATAGTAAGGCAGCCTGTCCCCCCCAAATTACGTCTGTGTACCTGGGAATCGATGCAGTTACTAATCGATACCAATTTTCAGTACTTTTGCGTGTTCAAATGTGTTAATGATGTTAATTTGTTACGTAGTAATATAAAATGAAAATAATTGAAAACTTAGCAGTGCTGTCCAGTTACCACCTTGTTTTCCTATACTTCCATGTCTCATTTGCAAGTCCTGTACTGTCCTATATAGTAGAATTTGCATGCAGTTGCAGTTCGATGGCAATAGTGAATAGACTATGGTGTCTTGCCTTAGCCAGGAAGGAGTCTTTGACATTAAAGTGAATGTGCAAGGCTGTTCCATTGTCACTATACAGTATATGACAATGAGGCGGTAGTACAATAACAATAGATTGACAATTTGTAATGATATGAATGTTGTAGCCTAGTGTTTATTTACAGAGATAAACAGGATACGTATGATACAATATTCTTTTAAGGATGTACATAGTCGTTCCAAATAGTAAGACAAACATAATAACACGTAGCATGTATACTTATAGCATTAAGGGAATGAAAGAAAGCAATTAATCTTTTGAAATACTTTCGTTTCATGCCTTCTGTGAATGATCGCGACTTGCTCTTATCTCACATCGGATTACTGATTGGACAGCTGCAGCATGTGTGTTTGACTTGTCTCCATTTGATAGCGCTACATTACTTTTGGTCATTAAAAAGCGAAGGGGACACAACATGCCTTTTGAGCCGTGCACTAAAAGTGCAAGCTTGCTTGCTAAAAGGATAATATGTGCCGCAGCTTCATTTAAGCTTTTTGATCAAATTCTGCAATGTTTACATAAGGAAATGTTAAATCAGAAAGAAAATACATATGTGTCACAATCAAATATTCATTTTATGCTTAAATATATGTTTCTTAGTTGAGACTCTCCTTCACCTGCCTCCCCTGACAGCACATCCCTGATGTGTGCCTGTGTGCTGACAAATAATTACTGGTTGTGTAATTACAGTACTACCATACCCCCATTGACGCCCACCAGGTGCATCATTGTGCATAACCACTCTTTGCCTCACATATATCCCTTACTTAAGATGCATCTCTGACATTTAAATGCAAATGCAAAAAACATTAATGAAGTGTGGTTCTTTTAAGAATTTATTATGGGTCTACTGAAAATGTGACCAAATCTGCTGGGTCAAAAGTATACATACAGCAATGTTAATATTTGGTTACATGTCCCTTGGCAAGTTTCACTGCAAGCCATCCACAAGCTTCTGGTTGAATTTTTGACCACTCCTCTTGACAAAATTGGTGCAGTTCAGCTAAATTTGTTGGTTTTATGATATGGACTTGTTTCTTCAGCATTGTCTACACATTTAAGTCAGGACTTTGGGAAGGCCATTTTAAAACCTTATTCTAGCCCGGGGGTCGGCAACCCGCGGCTCTAGAGCCGCATGCGGCTCTTTAGCGCCGCCCTAGTGGCTCTCTGGAGATTTTTCAAAAATGTATGAAGAATGGAAAAAGATGAGGGGAAAAAAATCTATTTTTTTGTTTAGTATGGTTTCTGTAGGAGGACAAACATGACACTAATTGTTATAAATCACACTGCTTATATTAAACATGCTTCACTGATTCGAGTATTTGGCGAGCGCCGTTTTGTCCTACTAATTTTGGCGGTCCTTGAACTCACCGTATAGTTTGTTTACATGTATAACTTTCTCCGACTTTCTAGGACGTGTTTTATGCCACTTTTTTTCTGTCTCATTTTGTCCACCACACTTTTAACGTTGTGCATGAATGCACAAAGGTGAGTTTTGTTGATGTTATTGACTTGTGTGGAGTGCTAATCAGACATATTTGGTCACTGCATGACTGCAAGCTAATCGATGCTAACATGCTATTTAGGCTAGCGATATGTACATATTGCATCATTATGCCTCATTTGTAGCTATATTTGAGCTCATTTAGTTTCCTTTAAGTCCTCTTAATTAAATGTATATCCCATGACACATGTAATATGGCTTTTAATTTTTTGCGGCTCCAGACAGATTTGTTTTTGTACTTTTGGTCCAATATGGCTCTTTCAACATTTTGGGTTGCCGACCCCTGTTCTAGCCTGATTTAGCCATTCCTTTACCACTTTTGACGTGTGTTCGGGGTCATTGTCCTGTTGGAACACCCAACTGCGCCCAAGACCCAACCTCCGGGCTGATGATTTTAGGTTGTCCTGAAAAATTTGGAGGTAATCCTCCTTTTTCATTGTCTCATTTACTCTCTGTAAAGCACCAGTTCCATTGGCAGCAAAACAGGCCCAGAGCATAATACCAACACCACCATGCTTGATGGTAGGTATGGTGTTCCTGGGATTAAAGGCCTCACCTTTTCTCCTCCAAACATATTGCTGGGTATTGTAGCCAAAACAGCTCAATTTTTGTTTCATCTGACATCACATGGAAAAAGATAAGACTTTCTGGAAGAAATTTCTGTGGTCAGATGAAACAAAAATTGAGCTGTTTGGACACAATACCCAGCAATATGTTTGGAGGAGAAAATGTGAGGCCTTTAATCACCATTACTACTGTCAAGCATGGTGGTTGTAGTAGTGAAGTGAAGTGAATTATATTTATATAGCGCTTTTCTCTAGTGACTCAAAGCGCTTTACATAGTGAAAACCCAATATCTAAGTTACATTTAAACTAGTGTGGGTGGCACTGAGAGCAGGTGGGTAAAGTGTCTTGCCCAAGGACACAACGGCAGTCACTAGGATGGCGGAAGCGGGAATCGAACCTGCAACCCTCAGGTTGATGGCACGGCCACTCTACCAACCGAGCTATACCGCCCCAAGTATATATTATGTAGTATTATGCTCTGGGCCTGTTTTGCTGCCAATGGAACTGGTGCTTTACAGAAAGTAAATGGGACAAAGAAAAAGGAGGATTACCTCCAAATTCTTCAGGACAACCTAAAATCATCAGCCCGGAGGTTGGGTCTTGGGCGCAGTTGGGTGTTCCAACAGGACAATGACCCCAAACACACATCAAAAGTGGTAAAGGAATGGCTAAATCAGGCTAGAATTAAGGTTTTAGAATGGCCTTCCCAAAGTCCTGACTTAAACGTGTGGACAATGCTGAAGAAACAAGTCCATGTCAGAAAACCAACAAATTTAGCTGAACTGCACCAATTTTATCAAGAGGAGTGGTCAAAAATTCAACCAGAAGCTTGCCAGAAGCTTGTGGATGGCTACCAAAAGCGCCTTATTGCAGTGAAACTTGCCAAGGGACATGTAACCAAATATTAACATTGCTGTATGTATATTTTTCACCCAGCAGATTTGGTCACATTTTCAGTAGACCCATAATAATTTTATAAAAGAACCAAACTTCATGAATGTTTTTTTGTGACCAACAAGTATGTGCTCCAATCACTCTATCACAAAAAAATAAGAGTTGTAGAAATGATTGGAAACTCAAGACAGCCATGACATTATGTTCTTTACAAGTGTATGTAAACTTTTGACCACGACTGTATGTCTCACATGTCACAGGGACGCCAAGAATGTGTGCAATCACTCCAGCAATACGTTGCTCCAAGTTGTACAGTAGTATAAACAAGATTCATTTTGACTTGCAATATATAATACAATCTGGTTACATACTCACAATGTTCATAACGGCAAGAACGTAGTTTTCAACACTTTTGCTGCCATGGTATTCCACCATTTTAGGGTCAGCTACGACCAGCGTTTCCACCCACTTCTCTTTGCTGACAGAGCGTCGATGGATCCGCCGCCGCCTCCTCTGCTGGTTCTGCTCCCAGTATTCCCGCTGTCTCTCAGCCTTATCCAGACTGTGGTGGGAATCTGCAAGTAACACATTGTAGTAAAGTAGCCACTTAACGCTGCAAAAATGAAATGTAACCAAGATTTAATATGAAAAAATCAAGATAAAAAAAATAATTTTGACCAACAACTTTTCTAAAATTAATAAAATTACATACGTGAACTAAATTGTTAGCAATTGCTTTGTAATGGAAAAGGGGTAGCATTAAATAAGCTTTGCTTCTACCTACTCATTTTCAAACAAGTTTGGAAAGAGAAAATGGAACTTGTGATGCACCATGTTGTAATTTTATGCATGTTTGAAATAAACTTGAAATATAAACCATAGCTTGTAATCGAAAGGTTACGCTATTCAAAAACCCGTATCAGACTTCCTTTATTTTTCATGGGAATACAATTAGTAACTTTTTGTACAAGATTAAGGCTTTACAAGAACAATTATTATTTTATTATATTTGCTATTCTATTTTTGGTTTCTAACTGGATTGCATGCAAACAATTTGTATATTTTCTTTTGTAAACAATTGTATTTTTTAAGGCTATTATGTGATCCTTTACCAGCATAATGATTGTATGTAATTATTGTGGAGCCATTTTATTTTGAATGTGGTGTTATTTGTCATATATAACCGTGTGTATTCCCTTTTGCCTCAATGTTGTACATGTATTAAAGCATTGTGAAATTTCAGACCATAAAAGAATAGTGGCTGCTAGTAAACAAACAAAACGATAAACAATTGAATCTGAACTGACTGACTGTATCACTGAAACACTATTTGAGGAGCAGCATGTATGATACATTAAAAATTGCAACAAATGGAAATTGTCAGATGGGGTACATTGTGCTAGTCTCTATACATTACTAGTTATTTACAGTGAAGGTTTGAAAAAATATTATCCTAAAATTGTTCAATGAATTGTTCCATCCATCCATTTTCTACCGCTTATCCCTAATTGTTGAATGGCCAATATATATATAAAAAAAAACTATAACGGATTTTCCGGACTATGAGCCGCTACTTTTTTCCCAAGCTTTGCACACTGCGGCTTACACAATGGTGCGGCTAATCTATGTTTTTTTCTTAGCTGATGGCTAAATTATGAAATGAATTATGCAAAGAAATCCAACAATATGATAAAACGGTTAAAACTCAAAGTGTTTACAAAATACAAGTAAGAAAAATCCTGATAAACATCATAAACATTATTAAAAAAGGAGAAAATCTTATTCACCTCAGAAAGGATGAATAAAGATATCAATGCGTTTTCTGTTTTGTGTGATCAGCCGTTTTACTGCCGTGTTACAGGCATCGTTTCGAAACGATTTAGGTATGTAAATAAACATTGATAAAATCTTTCTGTGTAAATATCTAATTTCACAACATACAATCTGCGGCTTAAACTCTGCTGCTACTAATACATGAAAACAATCTTTTTTTCTTTCAAAATGTAGTCGATGCGTCCTATATACGCCTTGTAGTCCGGAAAATACGATAATTAGAATAGTATATATTATAGCCAAGGGGTGTCCAAGTTTTTTTATTGGCCTGTGACACATCCTAAGGACAGAATAACACGTCTTGAATTAGAACACTACATGAAAAAAATGTTAAGAAAAAATTTAAATTGACCCAAATCCTTCAAAAATTGGGATATGTAAACTAAAATGGCTGATGACCTCCGCGTCCTACTGTATAAGGTTTTTGATGGTTTCCGTGTGTCGCGTAATGAAGTGTTACAAATTTCTTGCAAAACAAAGAACGAGTGTGTTGAAGTCCTTTAAAATGTTTTTGTGATGGCATACCGGTAATAATAATAACACTATCAGTATGGAATATTACTAAGAAATTAGATTAGATTAAATAATACTGTAATTTGCTTTGTTAGTTATAGAAAAACGCTAAAGGCCTACTGAAATGATATTTTTTTATTTAAACGGGGATAGCAGATCCATTCTATGTGTCATACTTGATCATTTCGCGATATTGCCATATTTTTGCTGAAAGGATTTAGTAGAGAACATCGACGATAAAGTTCGCAACTTTTGGTCGCTGATAAAAAAAGCCTTGCCTGTACCGGAAGTAGCGTGACGTCACAGGTTGAAAGGCTCCTCACATTTCCCCATTGTTTACACCAGCAGCGAGAGCGATTCGGACAGAGAAAGCGACAGTTACTCCATTAATTTGAGCCAGGATGAAAGATTCGTGGAAGAGAAACGTGAGAGTGAAGGACTAGAGTGCAGTGCAGGATGCAACTTTTTTCGCTCTGACCGTAACTTATGTACAAGCTGGCTCATTGGATTCCACACTCTCTCCTTTTTCTATTGTGGATCACGGATTTGTATTTTAAACCACCTCGGATACTATATCCTCTTGAAAATGAGAGTCGAGAACGCGAAATGGACATTCACAGTGTCTTTTATCTCCACGACAATACATCGGCGAAGCACTTTAGCTACAGAGCTAACGTGATAGCATCGGGCTTAACTGCAGATAGAAACAAAAGAAATAAACCGCTGACTGGAAGGATAGACAGAAAATCAACAATACTATTAAACCATGGACATGTAACTACACGGTTAATGCTTTCCAGCCTGGCAAAGCTTAACAATGCTGTTGCTAACGACGCCATTGAAGCTAACTTAGCAACGGGACCTCACAGAGCTATGCTAAAAACATTAGGTATCCACCTACGCCAGCCAGCCCTCATCTGCTCACCAACACCCGTGCTCACCTGCGTTCCAGCGATCGACGGAGCGACAAAGGACTTCACCCGATCATAGATGCGGTCGGCGGCTAGCATCGGATAGCGCGTCTGCTATCCAAGTAAAAGTCTTCCTGGTTGTGTTGCTGTAGCCAGCCGCTAATACACCGATCCCACCTACAGCTTTCTTCTTTGCAGTCTTCATTGTTCATTAAACAAATTCCAAAAGATTCACCAACACAGAAGTCCAGAATACTGTGGAATTTTGCGATGAAAACCGAGCTGTTTGTATTGGATACAATGGTGTCCGAATACTTCCGTTTCAACGATTGACGTCACGCGCATACGTCATCATACATAGACGTTTTCAACCGGAAGTTTAGCGGGAAATTTAAAATTGTACTTTATAAGTTAACCCGGCCGTATTGGCATGTGTTGCAATGTTAAGATTTCATCATTGATATATAAACTATCAGACTGCGTGGTCGGTAGTAGTGGGTTTCAGTAGGCCTCTGAGATGTGGATGTTTTGTTCAGGTGATTTAGCATTGAAATGGTTTTGGTTCGTATATTTAAAGTACAAAATGTAGCAAAGTAGCCCCTACATCCTTAAATTTTTATGTATGTGGCCCTCACTGGAAAATGTTTGGACACCCCTGTTATAGCCCAAAGATAACAAGCAGGGTTTGGTTGTTGCTTAGATAAAGAGACAAGCACAATATTTTATTAGACCTACATTTCAGATGATTTACTAAAGGTAACACATAACCCTAATACTGGAGTTTCCAAATATTTGTATTTCATCCAGAAAAAGTCAATGTACCATCAAATCCTGCAGGCAAATTCAGATTTTCTGTTTCAAGTGCTTCGTCTACAGTCTTTTACAACGCTGGATGGTAGAAAAAAAGACATTACTTTGGACTCCACAGGAAGCGTTGACTGATTGTATCCCTGAGATGGACTCGACAACCGGACTCCGAGGTAGGGAGGGTGTGTGGCGTTTGTAGATGGCATGGGCCTGTGGTGCTGAGGGCTCATCATGTAACCTTTCCAAAGGCTGGATAAAGAACTCTTCATCTGACAACTTGAACAGTCCTGTCTGAAAATACAAGAGGGACAAGTCAACCCCCGATATACACCAGGCACGGATAAAAGCGTGAATTTTATTTTTATTAAGGTATTACAAACCACGGGAACTGATTTGGCAGGCGGTTGGGAGGTCTGGCGGGTACACAGAGATCCGTCATTGTGTATCTCAGAATACTAATACCACTATTTGTTCAATTCTACTTCACTACTTCCATGAGTCTTACTATGGATGTTGCTATTAGCCTATAAGAAATCAGACCCAATAGTGCTAAAGTGCTTATATAATACTTGCAAATGAGACTTAGAAATGTCATGAGATAAATTGATACAAGTACTGACAATTACAACCGTTAAGTACTGGTATCAATTCTCAGGCTCATCGCAACATCTGGTTTCGGTGAACAAAATGTTCTTTCAACGGCCACATTTTTGGTGCATCAAGAGTCAATAGTGCTATAAGTAATGTATGAATATATGTTTTGATTCAGGAGAAATAGCATTTGTTGAAGGACCAGAATTGACACTGTGGTGTATTCGCTTACATGCCACGTACATTGCGTAAGTTGTTAACGTAACAAACCAAAATTGATCCCCAGCAACTCTTCGAAGCATCAAGCAGGTTTATATGTGGTTATAGTGTATATATATTTTCTAATTCTGTTTTGCACACTCTTGGAGTCAACATGTGCATAGTCATGTACTGTACATACTGTCATGTACATAGTGTCATGTACATAGTGGATACACCCCCACACACCCCCACCCCCCATTTTTTGTATATATTGTTGTTCAAATCACCTGACACGTATACTACGTATATGTACATAATTTATAAAAAAAAATGTTACGTAATTTTTTATATACATGTTACAGGTCATATATCTTTTATTATTGAATGTATCAAATGTGATGAATATTTAATGGACCACAATGGAAACAAGCCTTTTGGCTTTTTGTGCCATCCATTTGCCATTTTAAAGCATTACATGGATTCGATTCTTTAAGATGTCAATACATTTCTCAATCAATCAATCAAGTTAAAAAAATAAAGCTAAAGTAGATCCACCCTGATATCCATGCCTGCTCTACTTAACAGCCATAAAAATATTAGAACCCTCCCAAATATATTAGACTAAACACATCCATTCATACATAATATCACTTGAATTCATTTAAAAACAACAACAAAAAAAACACTCATTTTTAAAGGTGTGGCGACTTTTATTTTATTTTTTAGTAGTAGCAGCGACTTCCTTGTTCATTTACGGACTCCGGTCAACTTCCTTTGTTTTCACTTTATCAAACTGTGCATGCAAGTGACGTCGAGGCCACATTGGGGCCAGTGCGCATGTAAACTGGCGTCTGATAAGGATTACATTTTACTTCAGGGGTGTCCAAAGTGCGGCCCGGGGGCCATTTGCGGCCCGCAGCTAATTGTTTACCGGCCCGCCACACATTCTGGAAATGCTATTGCAAAAAATAAAAATGAACATTAAAAAAAGTGGAATGAGGTGAAATCTAATGAGAAAAAGTTTCAATGTTGACACAAAGCTTCCATGCAGGCTGTTTTTTTTTCTTTTGTCTTTCTTTCTTTTTCTTTTTTTGCCACTGCTCAAAAAAAAGAATAATAACAAAAAATCCATGTTATAATTAGTTATTTTCAAAGCGCCAATTAGTTCAAATATTTCACTTTAAAATGTGTTATGTGGTAAATATTGCATATATCGTGTAGTTGCCATATAAAAACAAAGTTTTCTTTGACAAAAGAGCATAAAACAAACAAAATAATAGTTCAAACGTAAAATCGACAGATATATCTGAAGTTGATCTCGTGACTTGAGTGTTGAAAGTAAAAAAAAAAAAAGAAACTAATAAAAATGTATCACTTTATGAGTGGGGCACATTTTGGATCCCAAATATATTTAGTGGTATTTTATTTATCTTTTCACTGATTACTCAAAAATATTAAAGAATTAAAATCAATGGTGTCCTGCATTATTGATGTTTTAGGGCTCTAATTACTAAATACTGCATATTTCAGTTTTACTATAAAAAACATAGTTGTTTTTGACAGAAAAGCCATAAAACTTTTTTTTTTTTTTAAGTTGATATAGAGATTTACTGTAAGCGTTAAACAAAAAATAATAATACAAATTAGACTTATTTTTAACATTTTAGTAACTGAGACCCTTTATGGTCCCCGGGACCCCTAAAGGTAAAATAAATAAAATTCATATATTCATATCCATATATTTTGTTATGGTTTGAAAATGAAAAATATCAAAATGGCCCCCACATGCTTTAATTTTTCCGTTTGCGGCCCTCAGTGGAAAAAAATTGGACACCCCTGTTTTACTTAATGTAAACACTAAAAATCAGATTTGGGCCACTTTGGCCTGCGGTGTAAATCAACGTAGTCTTAAAGGTCTGGCAGCTAAAGTGGATTGTGCACCCCCTCCCCCCAAATGTGTCACGTTCCATGTGTAAGGTAAACCACAACGAATGGGGCCATATGATTCCCCTTCTTACAGTATGTTCCTGCATAAGAATATGTTTTAAATAGCTACATTTTAATTGTACTCTGGAATTTGAATTGCCTCAGAACCCTGACAAACTGTCCGCTGAAGTACGAAATATAATTTATGTCAAATGTTTATCCTCAATTAGTTCTCAAGTCTCAAGGCCATGCCATGTTTTGTTTTTGTCAAAAGTGCTGTGTGTGTGTGTGTGTTTTTCTCTTCTTTCTTTTTTTTGTTTTTTTGTGTAAAGCACTTTGTGTTCCAATTCCATCTATCCATCCATTTTCTACCGCTTGTCACTTTTGAGGTCGCGGGGGGGTGCTGGAGCCTATCTCAGCTGCATTCGGGCGGAAGGCGGGGTACACCCTGGACAAGTCGCCACCTCATCGCAGGGCCAACACAGATAAGACAGACAACATTCACACTCACATTCACACACTAGGGCCAATTTTAGTGCTGCCAATCAACCTATCCCCAGGTGCATGTCTTAGGAGGTGGGAGGGAACCCACACAGTCACGGGGAGAACATGCAAACTCCACACAGAAAGATCCCGAGCCCGGGATTGAACTCAGGACTACTCAGGACCTTCGTATTGTGAGGCACATGCACTAACCCCTGTTCCAATTGCCTGTGGCTAAAAAGTGCTTTTTAAATAAAGTTTGATGTAATTTGAGCAAATGTGATTCTTTCAAGAGCATTTGTACTGACTTCATGTGAGCTTTCTGAGATGTAAAAATGTGTTTCTCTCGAAATAGTTGTTAACGTGTTATGATTATGCAATCCACAGACACCTGATCACACAAAAGCCTTTGAAGTTTACCATCAATGCGTCGAAGGATGCAGACTGTCAAAGAAATGTCTCCCAAATTGAGAAAAAGTTGGAAAGGTCATCTTTTCAAAAGACGCCTCTTTCATGGCTACAAAAGAGCATAAAAGAATAATTCAAGTGTGTGTCACCACTCCAAAACCCCACACTGACTAAAAAACACAATATGTTGCAATTGTATCTAAAATGACAGTGGAAGTCATTTTGATGATTGTGTTTGTAAATGGAAACATAATGGTGCTTTGGCAATCCTAGCTCATCTTATTTGGTAGTGCAAGTTTCTCTTAAGACATGTTGGCCTTGTTCATTTGTAAGGCTGAAACGACGCGTCGACGTAGTCGAAGTCATCGGTTACGTAAATACGTCGACGCCGTTTTTGTGCGTCGACGCGTCGCATATTTACGTCACACTACCGTCATGGCGAAGCGCAAAGCAGACGATCAAAGCAGACGATGCGAGCGAGGGGGAAAAAGCACGCCAAAAGTAGTCAAAAGTGTGGGAGTATTTCAATAAACGGCCTAATAATGTTGTTGTATGCACACTGTGTCGAGCGGAAATGGCCTATCATAGCAGCACAACGGCTATGAACGAACATTTGAAAAGACAACCATCAACTTGTCAATCGTCCGCGTGAGCATACGTTATCATACACAAAAACATGAATTTGTCATTTGTATCTGCTAGGGGTGTAACGGTACGTGTTTTGTATTGAACCGTTTCGGTACG
>NC_084732.1:73653185-73693185 GCF_033978785.1 Entelurus aequoreus | reverse complement strand
CTTAAAAATATAACTATGACAACTTCAGATTGTTTTCTTTGTTTTACTTTGGCCCTAAATAGAACAAACACATTCTGAAAAATGTACATATCACAAATAATCCTCTTGCCAAAACACTTCAAGTTAGTAGAACATTCTGAGGAAAAAGTTGGTGCAGTTTCAAAAACACGAGGAAGAACACAATGAACTTAGACTTCATCTCAGTGTATCGACAAAGCAATTAAGCTTTAAGTCACAGCCCATCTAGTATTGAACAAAAAACAAAATAAAGCATAAATAATAACTCTTCTATGTATCAACTACCTCATTTGTCATTTCCACTCTTCACTTACTGCAAATTTGCTTTTGTTTAAAAAAAAATTATATTATGTTTATAAACTCAGAAAATATGTCCCTGGACACATGAGGACTTTGAATATGACCAATGTATGATCTTGTAACTACTTGGTATCGGATCGATACCCAAATTTGTGGTATCATCCAAAACTAATGTAAAGCATCCAAACAACAGAAGAATAAGTGATTATTACATTTTAACAGAAGTGTAGATAGAACATGTTGAAACAGAAAGTAAGCAGATATTAACAGTAAATGAACAAGTAGATTAATAATAAATGTTCTACCACTTGTCCTTAATAATGTTGACAAAATCATAGAATGGAAAATGACACAACATGTTACTGCAAATGTCAGCAGCTAAATTAGGAGCCTTTGTTTGCTTACTTACCAATAAAAATTGTCACGTGAGTTCACTATTATATTTAAGGACAAAATTGCAATAAGAAACATATGTTTAATGTACCTTAAAATGTTATGTTAAAATAAGGCCAATAATGCCATTTTTTGTGGTCCCCTTTATTTAGAAAAGTATCGAAAGGTATCAAAAAGTATCGAAATACCAATATTTTGGTACCGGTACCAAAGTGTATCGGGACAACCCTACTACAAAGCCAAATGTACCTTTGTGGGAATATTTCAGCTTCAAATTGGATGGGAAATACACGGCCATTAACACGGACGGAGGAGCGAGAATGCCATGATCACGTGATGGCAATAAAAACGTCGGACCAAGTTTTTTCAACTGGGAAAAAAATGCACTTTAATATGTTCAATATTTATTTAAATAAAATTATTGCTTACAAATATGACTGTATTTTATTTTGTTTATTTATTTAGGATAACAAAGTTGTTGTTTTTTATCTCCCATTGCAGTACTATGGTACAATTCTACAGTAATGAGAAATACAAGTTTTAATCCATTTAAATGGTTACTTGCATCATTATTATATATTATGATTAAATTACATTATAAACACTGCATAGTTTTTAACCAATTATTTACACAGTTTAAGAGCACGATGTAGACAAAAGCTCTGAGTCAGTCTGCATTAAGCCAAATACTTTTGGAAAGTAAATGACTGCATATTGTTCAAATGTGTGGCACCTTGAGACAAGAATATGTTGACAGTCTAAAAGTAACATGCCTTCCTTCACTCGTTATTTTTGCAGTTATATGCATTTTATATGTATAAAACATAAATATCCCAAATGGAATCGTAATTTTGGAGAGAAAAATCTCAATTAGTTTTTTTTCTCAAAATCGTGCAGCCCTTGTGTGAACGTAGCCTACAGTGTATGTGCTCTGTTCTGTTCACCAGGTTTGACTATGACACACACATACTGTGACAACTGGTCATAAATGTCATGGTCTGACATTTCATTCATGTACATTTCCAATAATTGTGGTTATTTTATTATATATGGACTTATGTTGGTGTGTGCCACTCCATCGACTCAAAGCTGTCAATCTAGAGCATTGGTGTCAAACTCTGGCCCGCGGGCCAAATTTGGCCCGCTGTGTAATTTCACTTGGCCCTTGAGACGATATCAAATTAACACTAGAGCTGGCCCGTCGATTATGTACAGCGGCGGTGCCGCGGTAACACCGCATTATCCGCTAATTCTCATACTTGCCAACCCTCCCGGGAGACTCCCAAATTTCATTGCCCCTCCCGAAAATCATTACGTCTACTTTTCATTCAGTCCAACGAGTGCTGGCCCAGTCACAAGATATGTGCGGCTTCTGCACGCACACACAAGTGAATGCAACGCATACTTGATCGACAGCGATACAAGTTACACTGAGGGTGAACGTATAAACAACTTTAACACTGTTAGAAATATACGCCACACTGTGAATCCCGAAATGTGTTTGTTATTCTTGTTTGGTGTGGATTCACAGTGTGGCGTATATTTCTAACAGTGTTAAAGTTGTTTATACGGCTACCCTCAGTGTAACCTGTATCGCTGTTGATCAAGTGTGCGTTGCATTCACGTGTGTGTGCGTACATAAGCCGCACATATCTTGTGACTGGGCCGGCACGTTGTTAGAATGGATGAAAAGCGGACGTGACGACAGCTCGTAGAGGACGTTAAAGGCAGTGCCTTTAAGGCATGCCCCCAAGACTGTGGTCCGGGTGGACTACGAGATATAATGACTGATGAACACCTTGGTTCGATAATGAAGGTTGCCTCAGCTCAAAGCCTGAGCCCCGACATTAATGAACTAGCATCCAAGAAAGATGGCAGGTATCTGGCTTGGGCACATCAGATTAGATCAGTGTGTTGCAAACTGAGCAGTTTAAAGTCCTGAATGGTTGTTTTATTCATTATTTTATTTTCAAATTTATTAGCCTGTGGAAAAAGTTAATGTTGATATTTAACTCAGAAGGCTGCAAATAGAAAAGAGGCATTCAATTTTTATTTAAATTGTATTTGATATGCCATTGATAATTTTTAATTATTATTATTATTATTATTTGAAACTCGATTTTGCATGTCACTATAAAGTTATATAAGCCTTGCTTGTTCAATATTCAATGCAAAACTTGTTTGGGTCCCTATTAAAAGGTTAATTTGTTCAACCTTGGCCCGCGGCTTTGTTCAGTTTTAAATTTTGGCCCACTCTGTATTTGAGTTTGACACCCCTGATCTAGAGGAACATTGTTTGTTGTAAATGTTCTTTTTTTTGCCAAACAAAAGACAAGGCCCTTTTCCACCAAAATTTCAGGAACTTTTGATTCCTGGCACCTCTGGTTCCTGGGTCTATAGTGTACATAAGTTTGTGGTTTGTGTTTCCACCACATTTCACAGTTCAGGGTAGTTTATAAAAATCCGGCTGATGACGTATGGAGGAGTGGTTTACTATATTTCTACACCAATACCATGTAAATATACAGACAATATTAAGTCACAGTTCTATTACTAAAAAGTAAGTAATTGAAATACAAAGCAATCGTATACAAAACGATATGATTTATAAAATAAAGTGTACCGAATTGTTCGTAAAAAGTCACGCTTTTGTCCGCAATGTCCAGCAGTCAGAAAGTCGTCTTCTCAGTAAATGATCAATTCATGAGGAACAGGCGATTTGTTTTGGACCATTTTCACCTGTAAATAACAATATATAAAAAAATAAAAGTCAGTGTTTATCTCAATAAACAGACAATATTAGGTCACAGTTATTTTATACAAAAAGATATGATTTATAAAATAAAGTGTACCGAATTGTTCGTAAAAAGTCACGCTTTTGTCTGCAATGTCCCACAGCCAGAAAGTCGTCTTCTCGGTAAATGAGGAATTCATGAGGAACAGGCGATTTGTTTTGGACCATTTTCACCTGTAAATAACAATATATCCAATGGAGTCAGAGTAGTAAGCGGCTTAAGTGGCCGGTTGGAGTCCGGCTTTATACTCCTACGTAAGTACGTTTAAAAGAGTCTGTCCACTTCTTGTAGCTTTGAAGTTTGTAAAAAAATAATAAACATTAAACTTCATAGAGCAGGGGTGTCAAACTCATTTTAGCTCAGGGGCCGCATGGAGGAAAATCTATTTCGACGTGGGCTGGAAGGTTAAAAATCATCTCATTAAAACTTAAAAATATAACTATGACAACTTCAGATTGTTTTCTTTGTTTTACTTTGGCCCAAAATAGAACAAGCACATTCTGAAAATGTACATATCACAAATAACCCTCTTGACAAAACACTTCAAGTTAGTAGAACATTCTGAGGAAAAAGTTGGTGCCGTTTCAAAAACACTAGGAAGAACACAATGAACTTAGACTTCATCTCAGTGTATCGACAAAGCAATTAAGATTTAAGTCACAGCCCATCTAGTATTGAAAAAAAAAGAAAATAAAGCATAAATAATAACTGTTCTATGTATCAACTGCCTCATTTGTCATTTCCACTCTTCACTTACTTCAAATTTGCTTTTGTTTAAAAAAAAATTATATTATGTATAAACTCAGGAAATATGTCCCTGGACACATGAGGACTTTGAATATGACCAATGTATGATCTTGTAACTACTTGGTATTGGATCGATACCCAAATTTGTGGTATCATCCAAAACTAATGTAAAGCATCCAAACAACAGAAGAATAAGTGATTATTACATTTTAACAGAAGTGTAGATAGAACATGTTGAAACAGAAAGTAAGCAGATATTAACAGTAAATGAACAAGTAGATTAATAATAAATGTTCTACCACTTGTCCTTAATAATGTTGACAAAATCATAGAATGGAAAATGACACAATATGTTACTGCATATGTCAGCAGCTAAATTAGGAGCCTTTGTTTGATTACTTACTAATAAAAGAAAAGTTGTCTCGTGAGTTCACTATTCTACTTAAGGACAAAATTGCAATAAGAAACATATGTTTAATGTACCCTAAAATGTTATGTTAAAATAAAGCCAATAATGCCATTTTTTGTGGTCCCCTTAATTTAGAAAAGTATCGAAAGGTATCGAAAAGTATCGAAAAGTATCGAAATAACAATATTTTCATTATCGGGACAACCCTACTACAAAGCCAAATGTCCCTTAGTGGGAATATTTCAGCTTCAAATTGGATGGGAAATACACGGCCATTAACACGGACGGAGGAGCGAGAATGCCATTATGACGTGATGGCAATAAAAACGTCAGACCTAGTTTTTTCAACTGGGAAAAAAAATGCACTTTAATATGTTCAATATGTATTTATATTAAATGTTTGCTTACAGATATGGCTCCATTTTATTTTATTTTATTTATTCATTTAGGATAAAGTTTTTATTTTATCTCCCATTACAGTACTATGGTACAATTCTACAGTAATGAGAAATACAAGTTTTAATCCATTTAAATGGTTACTTGCATCATTATTATATATTATGATTAAATTACATTATAAACACTGCATAGTTTTTAACCAATTATTTACACAGTTTAAGAGCACGATGTAGACAAAAGCTTTGAGTCAGTTTGCATTAAGCCAAATACTTTTGGAAAGTAAATGACTGCATATTGTTCAAATGTGTGGCACCTTGAGACAAGAATATGTTGACAGTCCTGCACTCGTTATTTTTGCAGTTATATGCATTTTATATGTATAAAACATAAATATCCCAATTGGAATCGTAATTTTGGAGAGAAAAATCTCAATTAGTTTTTTTTCTCAAAATCGTGCAGCCCTTGTGTGAACGTAGCCTACAGTGTATGTGCTCTGTTCTGTTCACCAGGTTTGACTATGACACACACACATACTGTGACAACTGGTCATAAATGTCATGGTCTGACATTTCATTCATGTAAATTTCCAATAATTGCGGTTATTTTATTATATATGGACTTATGTTGGTGTGTGTGCCACTCCATCGACTCAAAGCTGTCAATCTAGAGGAACATTGTTTGTTGTAAATGTTCTTTTTTTTTTGCCAAACAAAAGACAAGGCCCTTTTCCACCAAAATTTCAGGAACTTTTGATTCCTGGCACCTCTGGTTCCTGGGTCTATAGTGTACATAAGTTTGTGGTTTGTGTTTCCACCGCATTTCACAGTTCAGGGTAGTTTATAAAAATCCGGCTGATGACGTATGGAGGAGTGGTTTACTATATTTCTACACTAATACCATGTAAATATACAGACAATATTAGGTCACAGTTCTATTACTAAAAAGTAAGTAATTGAAATACAAAGCAATCGTATACAAAACGACATGATTTATAAAATAAAGTGTACCGAATTGTTCGTAAAAAGTCACGCTTTTGTCCGCAATGTCCAGCAGTCATAAAGTCGTCTTCTCAGCAAATGATCAATTCATGAGGAACAGACAATTCCTTTCCATTTCAGCTGTAAATAACAATATATAAATAATAAATGTCAGTGTTTATCTCAATAAACAGACAATATTAGGTCAAAGTTATTTTATACAAAAAGATACGATTTATAAAATAAAGTGTACCGAATTGTTCGTAAAAAGTCACGCTTTTGTCCGCAATGTCTCACAGCCAGAAAGTCGTCTTCTCGGTAAATGAGGAATTCATGAGGAACAGGCGATTTGTTTTGGACCATTTTCACCTGTAAATAACAATATATCCAATGAAGTCAGAGTAGTAAGCGCCTTAAGTGGCCGGTTAGAGTCCGGCTTTATACTCCTACGTAAGTACGTTTAAAAGAGTCTGTCCACTTCTTGTAGCTTTGAAGTTTGTAAAAAATAATAAACATTAAACTTCATAGAGCAGGGGTGTCAAACTCATTTTAGCTCAGGGGCCGCATGGAGGAAAATCTATTTCGACGTGGGCTGGAAGGTTAAAAATCATGGCATTAAAACTTAAAAAAAATAACTGACAACTTCAGATTGTTTTCTTTGTTTTACTTTGGTCCAAAATAGAACAAGCACATTCTGAAAATGTACATATCACAAATAATCCTCTTGACAAAACACTTCAAGTTAGTAGAACATTCTGAGGAAAAAGTTGGTGCAGTTTCAAAAACACTAGGAAGAACACAATGAACTTAGACTTCATCTCAGTGTATCGACAAAGCAATTAAGATTTAAGTCACAGCCCATCTAGTATTGGACAAAAAACTAAATAAAGCATGAATAATAACTATGTATCAACTACCTCAATTGTCATTTCCAGACTTCACTTTATTTGAATTTGCACAGAAGACAATCATTTTCACAGAACTATATCAATGTGGAGTGTCATGCAGCATTTTAAGTGGGGTTACCAATCGTTTATTTTACTCCTGTTTGTTTTACAATGGGTGGAGGTGGAGGAGTTGCAGTCTCGCTTTACCGTGTACCTCTTGCTTGGTATATTTGCTCGCCCCGGTGTAAATGATTTGCTTGCCCAACAGAATTGTTATTGAGACATCCAGTGGACAAATGTAGAACAGCAGTTTCTTTCATTTAAAAATGCAGCTTAATTTTACACCTGGCAAACTCATCTCGTGGGCCGGATTGAACGCATGTTTGGCATCCCTCGCATAGAGTTTAAAGACTACGGCTGAGTAAAAACAATCCAAAATAGTTCCACTGATCAGCTTTCTTCAGCAAGCAGATATCACACAAAAGTTCCTGCATTTTGAAAGCTGTTGTGTTTCTTTCTCTAGGGTGTCAAGTTTGTTGTAATAGAAATACACAAGAAATAAGAAATAAACAAATCGCAGCATATATTCCAATGGCAGTCGTGTGTTTAACCAATCAGCGTCCGACAGCACAGCCCGCGCCCAAAAAGTTCCTCTTCGCTTGGAAAAGTCCCACCTTGCTAGGAGGAACTCTAAAAAGGTTCCTAAAGAACTAAATCTACCCAGGTAGTTTTTGGTGTAAACACAGAGGGAACTTTATTTACCCGGGTTAATGCAATGAAAGCACTCCAAGGACATGAACAATACAGAAAACACACGCAGTGCTGCAAGTAATCTGGGAAAAATCACAAATGGTTTTTTTCTCAAAATCGTGCAGGCCTTGTGTGAATGTAGCCTATGTGCTCTGTTCTGTTCACCAGGTATGGCTATGACACACACATACTGTAACAACTGGTCATAAATGTCATGGTCTGACATTTCGCTCAATGTACATTTCCAGTAATTGCGGTTGTTTCATTATATATGGACTTATGTTGGTGTGTGTGCCATTCCATCGACTCAAAGCTGTCAATCTAGAGGAACATTGTTTGTTGTAAATGTTCTTTTTTTTGCCAAACAAAAGACAAGGCCTTTTTCCACCAAAAATTCAGGAACTTTTGATTCCTGGCACCTCTGGTTCCTGGGTCTATAGTGTACATAAGTTTGTGGTTTGTGTTTCTACCGCATTTCACAGTTCAGGGTAGTTTATAAAAATCCGGCTGATGACGTATGGAGGAGTGGTTTACTATATTTCTACACTAATACCATGTAAATATACAGACAATATTAGGTCACAGTTCTATTACTAAAAAGTAAGTAATTGAAATACAAAGCAATCGTATACAAAACGATATGATTTATAAAATAAAATGTACCGAATTGTTCGTAAAAAGTCACGCTTTTGTCCGCAATGTCCAACAGTCAGAAAGTCGTCTTCTCAGTAAATGATCAGTTCATGAGGAACAGACAATTCCTTTTGGTCCATTTCAGATGTAAATAATATATAAATAATAAATGTCAGTGTTTATCTCACGCCGACATCACAAACACACCGGCTTTAGCGTTAGCTCTGGCATTAGCATTCTGTTTACTCGGGTCGAGGCTAATAACTACACAAATGGAGTGTCACTGACTACTTTTACAACATGTAATAAAGTAAATAGTTAATATTTGATGTTATTTACCTTCATTCCACTTAAGTGATGCCTCCTTGTTTTCCACATTTATCCAATGAAGTCAGAGTAGTAAGCACCTGAGATCTCCGGTTAGAGTCCGGCTTCATACTCCTATGCAAGTATGTTTAAAAGAGTCGGTCCACTTCTCGTAGCTTTGAAGTTTGTAAAAAATAATAAACAACATTAAACTTCATAGACGTGGGCTGGAAGGGTAAAAATCATGGCATTAAAACTTAAAAATATAACTATGACAACTTCAGATTGTTTTCTTTGTTTTACTTTGGCCCAAAATAGAACAAACACATTCTGAAAATGTACACTACCGTTCAAAAGTTTGGGGTCACCCAAACAATTTTGTGAAATAGCCTTCATTTCTAAGAACAAGAATAGACTGTCGAGTTTCAGATGAAAGTTCTCTTTTTCTGGCCATTTTGAGCGTTTAATTGACCCCACAAATGTGATGCTCCAGAAACTCAATCTGCTCAAAGGAAGGTCAGTTTTGTAGCTTCTGTAACGAGCTAAACTGTTTTCAGATGTGTGAACATGATTGCACAAGGCTTTTCTAATCATCAATTAGCCTTCTGAGCCAATGAGCAAACACATTGTACCATTAGAACACTGGCGTGATAGTTTCTGGAAACAGGCCTCTATACACCTATGTAGATATTGCACCAAAAACCAGACATTTGCAGCTAGAATAGTCATTTACAACATTAGCAATGTATAGAGTGTATTTCTTTAAAGTTAAGACTAGTTTAAAGTTATATTCATTGAAAAGTACAGTGCTTTTCCTTAAAAAATAAGGACATTTCAATGTGACCCCAAACTTTTGAACGGTAGTGTACATATCACAAATAATCCTCTTGACAAAACACTTCAAGTTAGTAGAACATTCTGAGGAAAAAGTTGGTGCAGTTTCAAAAACATGAGGAAGAACACAATGAACTTAGACTTCATCTCAGTGTATCGACAAAGCAATTCAGCTTTAAGTCACAGCCCATCTAGTATTGGACAACCAACTAAATAAAGCATGAATAATAACTATGTATCAACTACCTCAATTGTCATTTCCAGACTTCACTTTATTTGAATTTGCACAGAACACAATCATTTTCACAGAACTATATCAATGTGGAGTGTGTCATGCAGCATTTTAAGTGGGGTTACCAATCGTTTATTTTACTCCTGTTTGTTTTACAATGGGTGGAGAGGGAGGAGTTGCTGTCTCGCTTTACCGTGTACCTCTTGCTTGGCCCGGTGTAAATGATTTGTTTGCCTGGCAGAATTGTTATTGAGACATCCAGTGGACACATGTAGAACTGCAGTTTCTTTAATTAAAAAATGCAGCTTAATTTTACACTTGGCAAACTCATCTCGTGGGCCGGATTGAACGCATGTTTGGCATCCCTCGCATTGAGTTTAAAGACTACGGCTGAGTAAAAACAATCCAAAATAGTTCCACTGATCAGCGTTCTTCAGCAAGCAGATATCACACAAAAGTTCCTGCATACTGAAAGCTGTTGTGTTTCTTTAAGAATAAGAAATAAACAAATTGCAGCATATATTCCAATGGCAGTCGTGTGTTTGAAAGAGAAGTTTTAGGAACGCCCCCAACTGCGTTTAACCAATCAGCGTTCGACAGCACAGCCTGGCCCCAAAAAGTTCCTGGTCGCTTGGAAAAGTCCCACCTAGCGAAGAGGAACTCTAAGGCCCTGTCTAAATTATGCCAGATAACTCCTTAAACTAATAATTATTTAGCCTAAGCACCGTGTCAGCCACACTAAACCATCATTTAAGGTTCCCTTGTTTGGATAATTTTTTACACGGGTAAGTGCTCCATGTATTTCTTGAATCTGCGGCTCTTAGCTTTGTATGGACTCATTGATTGTTTTCAAACTGAGTTCGGAGAGGAAGTGACGCAGAGAAAGCGATTGCAGCTATTTTGGATACAACACTTCTCAGACGGCAAGAGAAAAGGTAGCGTGTGCTTTGTATTCCCTAGCCGTCGAGGGAAGACCACGGAAAAAATCTAATGCATTTGGACTGGCAAAGCAGACTATCAGTTA
Source organism: Entelurus aequoreus (assembly GCF_033978785.1). Taxonomy (NCBI): domain Eukaryota; kingdom Metazoa; phylum Chordata; class Actinopteri; order Syngnathiformes; family Syngnathidae; genus Entelurus; species Entelurus aequoreus. The sequence continues at coordinate 73,682,481 of NC_084732.1, read as the reverse complement.
TTGTCCGCCAAGTATGTCGCGGACTCAACGTCTAGGTCTAGAGTATATAAAGTCACCAAAAACGAATGGACGGTGAAGGCAAAAGAGTGAGGAGTGTCCTGATCAGATATCTAGATCCCTAGATTGATTGATGTAGAATGTTCTTTATCACATTGTTTACGTGTCTAATAAAGATTTGATTAATTTATGATGGCTCAGGTGTGATTCACTACAATAGGGCCCCACAGCACACTGGATTTCAGGTAATTGAAATACCACAACACGGGATATTGTTCAGATAAGTTAAATTTAATTTAAGAACTTGCACACAAGGCAACACTGGAGGTGACTATGGAAAATTTTCGTGCACGCATACTAGGTCGAGTTGCGCCGGCGGACGGAGGGGCGGAGGGGGTCTTAAACGACCATTGTGTGTGTGTGGACAAGGATAAGGTTAGGTGGAATTTACCCTGGATAACCTTAGTGTAAAAGGGGCCTAAAAGGTTCCGAAATAACTAAATCTTCCCAGATAGTTTTTGGTGGAAACACAGGGGGAACTGAAACAGTTCCTGCGGTGGAAAATGGCCTATTTTCTGGGGACAAATTGTTCTGATCTCTGTGATGAACAGGTTTAGTGTACAGTGTTGTACTGCAACTTGTTCAGAACAGAGCGGCTAGACTGATACTTAAATGTTCTTTGCGCACTAATATTTAATTTATGCATTCACGCCTGTCCTGGTTGTCTGTTGAACAAAAGATGCATTGTAGTCTCCTTATGTTCTTTAGAACTATCATGTTAGATCAATCACCAGATTACTTTTACAAACAGTTTTTAAAATCAACTAACACACATATTCATGACACTAGGAATGCCAGCAATGGCTATTTGGCACTTCCTTCTCCCAGGACCAATCTCCTCAAACATACAGACATGTATAGATGTATATCATTCTGGAATCGGTTGCCATCTCACATTAATCTCTCACAAAGTAAATTGTCATTCAAGACAGCTTTGAAGATACACCTATTGCAGCTGCCCACATGACGTGAATTTTTAATACTGGGTTTAATTAGCTTTTTTATCTTATGTTGTATTTTTCCTTTGTATAATGTTTGGTAATGCATGTATTCTTTGTATTTTTATTTTGTATGCTCCTATATGGACCCCAAAAAGACTAGCAGTCGCCTTGACGTCAGCTAATGGGGATCCATTCAATAAACAATAAACAATTGTCCTCTTTAAAGGCCTACTGAAACCCACTACTACCGACCACGCAGTCTGATAGTTTATATATCAATGATGAAATCTTAACATTGCAACACATGCCAATACGGCCGGGTTAACTTATAAAGTGCAATTTTAAATTTTCCACTAAACTTCCGGTCGAAAACGTCTATATATGATGACGTATGCGCGTGACGTCACTAGTTAAACGGAAGTATTGGTACCCCATTGAATCCAATACAAAAAAGCTCTGTTTTCATCTCAAAATTCCACAGTATTCTGGACATCTGTGTTGGTGAATCTTTTGCAATTTGTTTAATGAACAAAGAAGACTGCAAAGAAGAAAGTTGTAGGTGGGATCTGTGTATTAGTGGCTGGCTGTAGCAACACAACCAGGAGGACTTTGACTTGGATAGCAGACGCGCTAGCCGACGCTAGCCACCGACCGCACGGATGATAGGGTTAAGTCCTTCGTCCTTCCGTCGATCGCTGGAACGCAGGTGAGCACGGGTGTTGATGAGCAGATGAGGGCTGGCTGGCGTAGGTGGAGCGCTAATGTTTTTATCATAGCTCGGTGACGTCCCGTTGCTAAGTTAACTTCAATGGTGTGGTTAGCAACAGCATTGTTAAGCTTCGCCAAGTTGGGAATTATTAACCGTGTATTTACATGTCCATGGTTTAATAGTATTGTTGATCTTCCGTCCATCCTTCCAGTCAGGGATTTATTTATTTTGTTTCTATCTGCATTTGAGCCCGATGCTATCACGTTAGCTCAGTAGCTAAAGAGCTTCGCCGATGTGTTGTCGTGGAGATAAAAGTCACTGTGCATGTCCATTTTGCGTTCTCGACTCTCATTTTCAAGAGGATATAGTATCCGAGGTGGTTTAAAATACAAATCCGGGATCCACAATAGAAAAAGGAGAAAGTGTGGAATCCAATGAACCCTTGTACCTAAATTACGGTCAGAGCGAAAAAAGATACGTCCTGCACTGCACTGTAGTCCTTCACTCTCACTTTCTTCATCCACAAATCTTTCATCCTCGCTCAAATTAATGGGGTAATCTTCGCTTTCTCGGTCCGAATCTCTCGCTGCATTGTAAACAATGGGAAAATGTGAGGAGTCCTTCCTCCGGTGACGTCACGCTACTTCCGGTATAGGCAAGGCTTTTTTTTATCAGTGACCAAAAGTTGCGACCTTTATCGTCGATGTTCTCTACTAAATCCTTTCAGCAAAAAAAATGGCAATACCGCGAAATGATCAAGTATGACACATAGAATGGACCTGCTATCCCCGTTTAAATAAAAAAATGTCATTTCAGTAGGCCTTTAATGCAATGAAAGCACTCCAAGGACATGAACAATACAGAAAACACATGCAGTACTGCAAGTAATCTGGGATGGTTTTCTTCGAAAAGTGTTTTTTTTTTTTTTTTTTTTTACAATAAGAGGTTGTTGATCGACCAACTCCTCGTCATCCTTACAGCATCCGGTTAGTCTTTTCATACATGTGGTTGAGGCAAGTGCAGCCTATATTGAGCAAAAAGTGTAGTCTCCCGTGGCGAGTGCGTTCTTAAGCCAGTCTTGTGTTTAAGACCAAAAATAGGCTTTTAATTAATTTATGGAGCACGTTCATAATTGGGGATCGTAGTAACATGGAACGTCATAAATCGAGGACCACCTGTATGACTCTCCTATTAGGACTAGGTAAGTGCGTTATTTACATTGGTAACCTTCTGTGTAACCATGGTGATGTAATCTACGACCAATGTCAAAAACTGAATAGGAACCCACCCTTTAGGCCACTGGTGTCACACTCAAGGCCCAGATCTGCCCCGCCATATCATTTTATGTGGACCGCAAAAGGCTGGAAATAATGTGCATCAATAAAGCACTTTAAGAAAATTAATTTGTTCTTTCAGTTTTGACAGAAAAAATGTACTGCATGCAATTGCTTATCTTCAAAACTTTAATAAGATCTAATCATTCCATGTTTTTTTTGGTCATCAAAATACATACTTGAATAGGTTTGTCACATTGACTTAAAGAGAAACTACGCCTTTTCTGGAATTTTGCCGATCATTCACAATCCTTATGCAAGACAATAACACATACTGTATGTTTTTCTTTTTTTATGCATTCTAACAAGTTAATAAATGTGATCAAAGGTCCGCTCACAATGGAGCCTGTGGGAGTTGCTCTGTTCTGCCGACAAAGCGCTTAAAAAATTATCCAAACACCTATCAAGGGTTTGTATACATGATGTAAGTACTTGTATATATGTAATGTAGTAACAGGCACATTTATAATAACTTGTCATTTTTAAGCATTTTGGTCATTTTAAGCAAACGGCAGTGCAATAATTTCACAAACGCATCACTACGTTCACTTTTTCCTTCGACAACATCACTGATTATTACTGATTGCAGACTTCATGACAGACAACAAACATAATCAAACATCACTTACTGCACAATGTCTGCCCTCACTGGGATGCCGACTGTTAGCATGTTGATATCTTCCCATTTAGATTAAGAATGACTCATAATCCTCGCAAAGATAAAGGGGTGTACAACCAAGCGCTTTTTTCTCGTGTCTTTGTCACCATTTCCGGGTCTAAATTAGATGCCAAAGTTGACCAACATGTAGAATTATGTTCTCATACTTCTACTATCAAGGTAAGAGGCATTATTTATGATCTAGAATAATCTTTCACAACAGCTCATTAACTCATGACGTCAATTTAGCAGCAGCGAGCCAGTTAGCTCTCTGTGACAATGCGCCACTATGAAAAGTTTGTCTGTGTTAGCGCTTATAATAAACATGTCATTAATACTTGGTTAATATTCCAGTCACGAAATGTAAATGGAGTATTGTTGTGGCTTTTTGGAAAGTTATTTGGAGCAGGGGTCCCCAAACTACGGCCAAAATCTGGCCTGCTGAAAGTCGCAAGTTAATTATTTTAAATTGTTTTATTATTATAATTTTTTAATCTGTCTTTTCTATCCCATTCATCAATCCATTTTCTACCGGTTGTTACTCTTGGGGTCTCCCAGTCGTTAAGGCAAATCATATTGTCTAAAAATGCATTTTCCCATCGATAACATGACGTCAAACGGGTGCTTTTTCAGTCAATGAGTGCGCGAGGAAAAAAAATGGCGAAATCGTTTTTCCTAGTGTAGAGTTTTGACTTTTGCAGTTTTGTCTAATCTACAAAAAGTTTGGGGACCCCTGATTTAGAGGGTTTTATGTGCGGAATAGAGGACCTCCCATTGACTCCATTGTAATCAAAGTTTTATTTACGAGTTTGAATGCATTAAAGAAAATACTTCTGTCTTCTTATCGTTCATAATGATTGTGAACTATGGGCAACATTCCAAAAACGTGGAGATTCCCTTAAAGATTTAAAAGCAAGTTATCCATCAAAATGTTACAAATATAATAATCAAACACATTCGCCCTTGCAAAAGGTTTAATGAGGCTAATATAAATGTATATGCACATACTGTATATTCACTGTTACATGTGGCATTTTAGGGAAGCCAAAATTGCCATGGAGCCTTCAATAAAAATGAGTTTGACACCTCTGCTTTAGGATCAAATGTCTTTACCAACTTCCAAATACATGTTAATGTACAGTCGCGATCAAAAGTTGACATACACTTGTAAAGAACATAATGTCATAGCTGTGGTCATGAAGTTCTTTGAGCGCTTGGTCCTGCCCCACCTCAAGGACATCACTGCCCCCCTCCTGGACCCACTGCAGTTCGCCTACAGAGCCAACAGGTCTGTGGATGATGCAGTGAACCTGGTCCTCCACTTCATCCTGGAGCATCTGGACTCCCCAGGAACCTACGCCAGGATCCTATTTTTGGACTTCAGCTCTGCCTTCAACACCATCCTCCCTGGACTGCTACGAGACAAGCTCTACCAGCTCAGCGTGCCCGACTCCCTCTGCAGTTGGATCAATGACTTCCTGACGGACCGAAGACAGCACAGGACCTGTTCTCCTCCAGGACGAGGAGGCGTGTGGGTCGGATCACAGCTGACTCTTCTCACCCTGGACACAAACTATTCTCCGCTCTCCCCTAAGACAGGAGACTACGGTCCATCCAGACCCACACCTTCCGCCACCTGAACAGTTTTTTCCCCTCTTTTCTACAACTCTTATTTTTTTGTGTGAGAGTGATTGGAACAAACAGCTCAAGGTTTGTTTCATCTGACCACAGAACTTTCCTCCAGAAGGTCTTATCTTTGTCCATGTGATGTCAGAGGAAACACAAATTGAGCTGTTTGGCCACACTACCCAGCAATATGTTTGGCGGAGAAAAGGTGAGGCCTTTAATCCCAAGAACACCATCCCTACCGTTAAGCATGGTGGTGGTAGTATTATGCTCTGGGCCTGTTTTGCTGCCAATGGAACTAGTGCTTTACAGAGAGTAAATGGGACAATGCCAAAGAAGGATTACCTCCAAATTCTTCAGGACAACCTAAAATCATCAGCCCGGAGGTTGGGTCTTGGGCGCAGTTGGGTGTTCCAACAGGACAATGACCCAAAACGCACGTCAAAAGTGGTAAAGGAATGGCTAAATCAGGCTAGAATTAAGGTTTTAGAATGGCCTTCCCAAAGTCCCAACTTAAAACATGTGGACAATGCTGAAGAAACAAGTCAATGTCAGAAAACCAACACATTTAGCTGTACTGCACCAATTTTGTCAAGAGGAGTGGTCAAAAATTCAACCAGAAGCTTGTGGATGGCTACCAAAAGCGCCTTATTGCAGTGAAACTTGCCAAGGGACATGTAACCAAATATTAACACTACTTTATGTATACTTTTGACCCAGCAGTAGACCCATAATAAATTCATAAAAGAACCAAACTTCATGAATGTTTTTTGTGACCAACAGGTATGTGCTCCAATCACTCTATCACAAAAAAATAAGAGTTGTATAAATCATTGGAAACTCAAGAAGGCCATGACATTATGTTCTTCACAAGTGTATGTAAACTTTTGATAGCGGCTGTATATCGCTGATAAATCCATCTACATAATTCCATTAAAACTATGACAAAACAATTGTATAATTGTTTTTCTACCATTAAAAAAAATGGTACAGTGGTACATGCCACTGTATAAACACAGCAAGTGCACACTTGTTCAGTAATTACAATGACACGAAGAAGGGGTAGGAATCAATAAGCTCTGCTCTTCATGTTGTTGCTGTTGTTAATTTGTGTAAATGTAAAAATGTGATATACTGTAACTTTCCATGCATGTTGGAAATCAACTGAACTGAAGCTTTTTAGACGGAGTTACTTCTGCCCTAGGATAATTCTGAACACTGTCCAAGGTCTTAAACCACATGAATCCACACATGAATGAATCTGTACCACCTTAGATGGTACCTGCACCAACCCGATCAAACATGCATGCCACTCTGATTCAGCACGTGTGTCCATGACAACGTTCACCGCTTTCAAAACAAACACAAAGACATAATAACACATTGCGCAACTGTGTTAAGTTGAGGGAAGCTGCCTCTTTAAAACCTAACAGTACATGGAATGGAACCCTGCTTAAAGTCTGTATATTTCCGACTAAAGCGGAACCTTTCAAGTCAATCTGTTGTGTGACTCACCGGTACGGATTTCTGAGGTTTATGTCATTTCAAAAAATGTTTTCCCAATCATAAACACGTGAGTAATTGAGATGCACATACAAAACGTCTATTTTTGACACTTTACTAAAGTCTGGTTTATGCTGCACCACCATACGCTACACCGGCTCACTCCTTCTCTAATGTTGAAGTTCTCCTCCGATTTTGGATCGAAATGTGCAATACAACTGCCAGCACAAGTTGGAGAAATTGTGGGCCAGATATACTGAAGGTTTGAGTGAAATAAAACATGTGAAAGCATGATAGTAGACGCAAAGCTGAGCTTCTAGCAGTGAGACTCTTAAGTGAGCAGAATAAAGAGCACAATGCATTTAGCGTGCAGAATACATGGAAACACCCACAATACTGGGAGGAAAAAATGAAAATATAATTATTAAGCACAAACAGTAGGATTTATTAAGACTGAAACTGTTGTGCGGCGGCTGTTTTGCGTCTATATTTAGTATGTTTAGAAAGGACGTGCAAACTGGCAATGGCGCAGAAATCGCTGTGAAAAAGGAGGCGATCATCCTGCAGCTCCGTCCGACGTATGCTTGTCAACTTGTCAAAAATAAAAATATTAGACATCGTCTACTCAGCAATATAATTTTATAAATGTTTTCAAGCTTACGGATGATTAAGGGTCTCATTAAAAAACATTTTGGTGTCTGTGTTTTTTTTTTAATAGACATTCGTGTTTTCATGTAGGAGATATTATGAACACATATTGTTAGATGAAGAAAAAGTTCTTGCAATATGCATTTTCTTGCGTCTGAAACTTTCCAGCGCACACTTACAGTTATTACCAGCATCTTCCATAAGGGCACCTTCAGCGCGCTAAAAAAGTGGGTCCTGTTGTACAAAACCCAAAATGAGTGAAGTTGGCACGTTGTGTAAATCGTAAATAAAAACAGAATACAATGATTTGCAAAACCTTTAACTTATAATCAATTGAATAGACTGCAAAGACAAGATATTTAATGTTTTCGAAGTGAAAATTTTTTTTTTTTTTGCAAATAATCATTAACTTAGAATTTAATGGCAGCAACACATTGCAAAAAAGTTGGCCCAAGGGCATTTTTACCACTGTGTTACATGGCCTTTCCTTTTAACAACACTCAGTAAACATTTGGGAACTGAGGAGACCAGTTTTTGAAGCTTTTCAGGTGGAATTATTTCCCATTCTTGCTTGATGTACAGCTTAAGTTGTTCAACAGTCCGGGGTCTCCGTTGTGGTATTTTAGGCTTCATATTGGGCCACACATTTTCAATGGGAGACAGGTCTGGACCACAGGCAGGCCAGTCTAGTACCCGCACTCTTTTACTATGAAGTCACGCTGTTGTAACACATGGCTTGGCATTGTCTTGCTGAAATAAGCAGGGGCGTCCATGATAACATTGCTTGGATGGCAACATATGTTGCTCCAAAACCTGTATGTACCTTTCAGCATTAATGGTGCCTTTATAGATGTGTAAGTTACCCATGCCTTGGGCACTAATACACCCCCATACCATCACAGATGCTGGCTTTTGTACTTTGCGCCTTCAACAATCCGGATGGTTCTTTTCCTCTTTGGTCCGGAGGACACGACGTCCACAGTTTCCAAAAACTATTTGAAATGTGGACTCGTCAGACCACAGGACACTTTTCCACTTTGCATCAGTCCAGCATTTATGGGTGTTGTTGATAAATGGATTTTGCTTTGCATAGTAGAATTTTAACTTGCACTTACAGATATAGCGACAAACTGTAGTTACTGACAGCGGTTTACTGAAGTGTTCCTGAGCCCATGTGGTGATATCCTTTACACACGGATGTCGCTTTTTGATGCAGTACTGCCTGAGGGATCGAAGGTCTATAATATCATCGCTTACGTGCAGTGATTTCTCCAGATTCTCTGAACCTTTTGATGATATTATGGACCATAGATGGTGAAATCCCTAAATTCCTCGCAATAGCTCGTTGAGAAATGTTGTTCTTAAACTGTTCGACAATTTGCTCAAGCATTTGTTCACAAAGTGGTGACCCTCGCCCCATCCTTGTTTGTGAATGACTGAGCATTTCATGGAAGCTGCTTTTATACCCAATCATGGCACCCACCTGTTCCCAATTAGCCTGTTCACCTGTTGGATGTTCCAAATAAGTGTTTGATGAGCATTCCTCAACTTTCTCAGTCTTTTTTGCCACTTGTGTCAGCTTTTTTGAAACATGTTGCAAGCATCAAGTTCTAAATGAGCTAATATTTGCAAAAATTAACATTTTCCAGTTTGAAAGTTAAGTATCTTGTCTTTGCAGGCTATTCAATTGAATATAGGTTGAAAAGGATTTGCAAATCATTGTATTTTGTTTTTATTTACAATTGACACAACGTGCCAACTTCACTGGTTTTGGGACTGCTTCTAAAATGCCTAGAAGTCACATGACAGATAGGAGCACAATAAGATGAATGTGCAGTAAATGAGTGTTTCCAAGATGAACACTACGTAGTACACACAAAAACCTACTTTAAATAAGGTGGTCTGCACACTGTTATCAATTGTGCATGCAGTGTTAGTAGATCACACACTAATAGTAAACGCTATTTTATAGTTTGTTGTTTAGAATGTGGTATTTGGATCCAAGTAGAACAGGCCCTATGTTTCTCAACTGTCCACTGAATGCTTTGAGATCCTCTGTGAGAAGCTGGATGTGGTAACCTGGGTAACGGGAGTCTAGTTTTTTTTTTCTAAGAAGCAGCGATGGACGGATTCAGCCATTGATTGCCATTGCTTTCTCATGACGAAGGAAGCCAACTGCAATTAGGCTTAATCCACGTTTAAAGGCCTACTGAAATGAATTTTTTTTATTTAAACGGGGATAGCAGATCTATTCTATGTGTCATACTTGATCATTTCACGATATTGCCATATTTTTGCTGAAATGATTTAGTATAGAACGACGACGATAAAGATCGCAACTTTTGGTATCTGATAAAAAAAAGGCTTGCCCCTACCGGAAGTAGTGTGACGTAGTCAATTGAACATACACGCAAAGTTCCCTATTGTTTACAATGATGGCCGCATGAAGTGAGAGAGATTTGGACCGAGAAAGCGACAATTTCCCCATTAATTTGAGCGAGGATGAAAGATTTGTGGATGAGTAAAGTGCAAGTGAAGGACTAGTGGGGAGTGGAAGCGATTCAGCTAGGGAAGATGCTGTGAGACCTGATATTCAGCTGGGAATGACTAAAACAGTAAATAAACACAAGACATATATATACACTCTATTACAGTGGCGTGCGGTGAGGTTAATGTCTGGTGAGGCACGACTGCAGCATCACAGTCAAATTTAAAAATATATGAACCTGCAGTGCAGGTGTACCTAATGTTGTGTCCCTGCGGTCGTTCGCGGCTCCTGCAGCGCGAGCATTGTTGTTTTTGCACTTTTTGGCTTCTTGTTAAGTGACTTTTTTTTGGGTGGATTCGGTCTTGCACGTGGAGGGTTTGGGTGTGGGCTTTGGTTGGTGTGGCCGCGGTGCTCCCGTCGGGCGGTGCATTCTGCGGCGGAGGTGCTTGGCACCAGGAGGCGGGGTTATGATACGAGCCTCACACAGTGTGTCTCCGCAGCAGATGTATGATCGCTCAGCACTAAAAATACGTTACACACATACAGTTGTTGACAAAATACACTGTACATTATATACCTCAGATAACTAAACTATGGAAATGTATAATATAATTCATATAGCAATACGGTCTCACTGCACAGCAGGCCAGCAGTTAGCCGAGTCGCAATCCATGGTGAGGCACAAGTGCCTCAACTGGCTGCTGATCACCGCACCGTCTCTTCTCAGTATTTGAACGGCAAATGTGAAAATAAAAATAAAAATAATCTAAAACTGGTGAAGTTAAATGGAAAATAACTATAGTATAATCACTGAATACATAACAATTTAATTATTTTTTTTTCTTTTTCTTTTTTTTTTCTTTCCATGATGGCAGGTGAGGCCCCGCCTCCCCTGCCTCTAGTGACTGAACGCCACTGCTCTATTAGCCACAACACAACCAGGCTTATATTTAATATGCCACAAATTAATCCCACATAAAAACACCTAGGTGTTTTTTTATGCTAGCTCCTAGCTACTAGCTCGAGCTAGTTATAGCTCGAGCGGGTAATATGGACGGGATCCCGTATATATAACCCGCCAATACAATTCAAACACCTGCACAACACACACACTCACTCAGCCAAAAGAAACGTTCACCTAACCCAAGGTTCATAAAGCTTATATATTTAACCAAAGTTACGTACATGACACGCACGTACGGGCAAGCAATCAAATGTTTGGAAGCGCGCGGGTGGGACCTGATATTCAACTGGGAATGACTACAACAGTAAATAAACACAAGACATATATATACTCTATTAGCCACAACACAACCAGGCTTATATTTAATATGCCACAAATTAATCCCGCATAACAAACACCTGTTATGCTAGCTCCTAGCTCCTAGCTCGAGCTAGTTATAGCAAGCGATCAAATGTTTGGAAGCCTACTCACGGTATCGCGTCTGCGTCTGTTAACGAAGTCAAAGTCCTCCTGGTAAGAGTCTCTGTTGTCCGAGTTCTTCGATCTTGACTGCATCTTTCGGGAATGTAAACAATGAAACACCGACTGTGTTGTGTTGCTGACTTCCCTCGCAAAATACTCCGCTTCGCACCGACTTTCTTCTTTGCTTGCTCAGCTTCTTTCTCCATATTGCAATTAACAAATTGCAACAGATTCACCAACACAGATGTCCAGAATACTGTGGAATAATGAGATGAAAACAGCTATTTCATATTGGCTTCAATGGGGAAGCCATACCTGTATTCTACTGGCTACGTCACGCGCATACGTCATCCTCAAAGGCGTTTTGAACCGGAAGTTCCCCGGGAAATTTAAAATTGCACTTTATAAGTTAACCCGGCCGTATTGGCATGTGTTGCAATGTTAAGATTTCATCATTGATATACAAACTATCAGACTGCGTGGTCGGTAGTAGTGGGTTTCAGTAGGCCTTTAAATCCTCCATATGCCTCACACACTTATCAAAACACATTTTAGATTATCAAATGTATAAGCATCAGAAGTGGGTATAGTAACGTGCTACATTTACATTTATATTTATTTAAGTCACTTTTTGGATACTTTGTATTTGTCTGAGTAGTTACCTGGTTAATATTTGAGGTTTACACACACAAATAGATAGCCCGGCCCCAAGGCAAAATTGTTTTAACCCAATGTGGCCCCCGAGTCAAAAAGTTTGGTTAACAATACTCTTACTTAACCTCTTAAGGCCCAAGCTGTTTGTTTACATGATTTTTTTTATTTCTCTTTGCTATTTGGGCTTATTGGACCCTAATTAGAATAAAAACTAAAAATCATCTTTTTATATGATGTACTTAGTCCATAAGTAACAAATGTGTACTTCATGTGTAGTGACATGCTAATTTTTATTTTTACACTTATTTTTTCCAAATTCCATTGTATGTTATACTCTTCTGACACCACCAGATAGCAGTATAAGTGTCCATATGTCGGCATAAGACCCCAATTCAGTAGTGTACACAATTTTGTAAATAAGAGCTAAAAAGTGCTGTCCACGCATGTGGCCAACTAAGGCCTTTAGAGGTTAAGTACAATTCTTGGCTACTCTATACACACTAGTGAATGAAAAAGAAAGAGCATTTGTAGAACATAAGTGTTTAACCAAGACATAACAAATGTTTATCTTTTCATTACACCAACCTTCTTCTGAGTATCCCACTCATGACTTTAAAGACTGAAATCCCTCAGTTTTGGTTCCCCAGCTAGCCTGGCTAACTTCCTGGTAGCCAGTCTAACTACCTTAAGTATATCTAGCTTGCGGCCGCGCAGAACTACTCTAAGTCGTGCCCACTCTAAAGTACCAGTAGAATGGAAGAACAAGTTGCCTCTCTATTGAAGCTATTAACATATATACCGTATTTTCCGGACTATAAGGCGGACTTAAAATCCTTGTTTTTCCCTCAAAACTCGACAGTGCACCTTATAACCCGGTAGGCCTAATGTACGGAATAATTCTGGTTTTGTTCACCGACCTCGAAACAATTTTATTTGGTACGTAGTGTAATGATAAGTGTGACCAGAAGATGGCAGTCAAACATAAGAGATACATGGTAAGAGGTACAGTATGATGGCAATATGAATCAAGTAAACAAACATTTTATATCTTCCATTGAAAATATAGAACATTACACACAGCGCTCAAAAATCTATCAAAATGTTTTAGTACGACTTTGGTAAGCTATGAAGCCGCACCGCTTGGTGAATTGTCGGCGCATTAAACTTTCGAGTATTATTATGGTGTGTGTATAAGTTAAGACATTATCTGGCGTTTTGTTTCGCAATATTATGCAAAAGCAACTTTTCTTACCTTCTGGGACCTGCTGATCTGTATTTGGGATCTGCATAAATCCTGAAAAATTGAGCGCATCCGCCTTTGTAGTCCGTACTGACGATGAAGTCGATAGAGAAAAAGAAGAAGCCTATCTTCTTGTTATGGGGCATTCACCCTCCGCTGTTGCCATTTCTAATATAAAGTAGTGTAAAGTTCTTACTTATATCTGTCAGTAAACTCGCCATGAAAGCGCTAAAACATACCGGTGTAGTGAGTATACATTATTCACCCAAGGAACTTTAGTTATTAGAGTTCCGGTTGGAGGTTTTTTCACGGGAAACATTTATGGCCTTGTTGTTGTTTCCGGATGAGGAGATGCTGCTCCGTTATTGATTTAAGTAAAGTCTGAATGTCATTAAAACAGTTAGCTCCATATTTTGACACTTCTTCCACTTCCGTCCTTGCACGCTACACCGCTACAACAAAGATGACGGGGAGAAGACACTGCCGAAGGTGAGCCACGTAAATAAGACCGCCCACAAAACGGCGCATCCTGAAGAGACTGTCAGAAAGCGGCTTGAAGATGGTCTGTAAAACATAATCTATGCAACATTTTGACCAAAGAACCACCATTACATGTTATGTTGACCACAAAGAAGTGTTTTACATTTAGAAACAAAATAATTATAATATGACTCCTTTAATGCGCCCTATAATCCGGTGCGCCTTATATATGAAAAAAAGATCGAACATAGACCATTGATCGGCAGTGCGCCTTATAATCCGGTGCGCTCTATGGTCCGGAAAATAGGGTATATGATTTATGACACCAAAAGACTTCCAAAGTTTGCAAATAAATAGATACAATCAAAATAGTACCAATCTCATGGAGGTCCCCGAGCCATTTAGAGAGATAATGAGGAAGTGATCGTGCGATGTAGCAGGAGTATAACACAGATCCCTTACCTATCAACAACAGTGCTAATCAAGCAGACTTTGTGAGAACCAACAATGATTACTTTGGGGAAAATTATGATACAGGTCCTTATCTTTTTGACCCCGAACACGAAGAGGATGAGCAATAAGTTTTAGAAGCCAAGTGCTAAACGGATGTAGGTTTATCGTAAGACGATAGCATCAGTAGCATTGCTAGGTGCTAAACATACTAACTACCCATAATAAACCATAATAAAACAAACACTTTGTGTCTTTTTTGGCGTTTGTGTGTTTTTGTTTTAGATCGTTTCTGTGTTTTACATACGGACTCACTATATTATTTCCTTTTTTTGGGGAAGCTTCTTTAGAGGCGGAGTCGTCTTCATAGGCTTCCAGTACACTGTCATAGCAGTGCTGGCGTTTTGGGTCACTGATAAGGTTTGATGTTTTTTCCCTCCTCACAGAATGTTTGCTGAACATTGCCGCAAATAGCACGTGAAAAGTCTTCCTTTGAAACAGTGAGTGTTTAAAGTAAACTCGGGGGGAAGTGAGCCATGCTGTAAACAAGCTGTTTACAGCATGGCTCATACTTTAGGAAGGGGATTCTTATGGCCCCATTCGTCGCTGTTTACCTGACACATGAAACGAGAAGAATCAGGGATGGGAGATGCTCTATCCACTTAAGCCACCAGAATGCAGTAGTGTTGACTATCTTAAAATGGGTTTTGTGGCATTTCTAACTTTGACCACAGCATCTTATTTACGTGGCTCACCTTCGACAGCGTCTTCTCCCCGTCATCTTTGTTGTAGCGGTGTAGCGTGCAAGGACGGGTGTGGAAGAAGTGTCAAAAGATGGAGCAAACTGTTTTATTGACATTCAGACTTTACTTAAATCTATAACGGAGCAGCATCTCCTCTTCCGGAAACAACAACAAGGCAATGTGTCCCATGAAAAAACAACCGACCGGAACACTCTAATAACTGAAGTTCCTTGGGTGAATAATGTAAACTCACCACACCCATATGTTTTAGCGCTTTCATGGCGAGTTTACTGACAGATATAAGTAAGAACTTTACACTACTTTATATTAGAAATGGCAACAGCGGAGGATGAATGTCACATAAGAAGACAGAGAAAAAGAAGAAGCTTATCGACTACGGTGTCGGCACGGACTACCAAGGCGGAAGGGCGGAATTTTTCAGGATTTACGCAGATCCCAAATACAGATCAGCAGGTACCAGAAGGTAATAAAAAAAATGTTTTTAAAAAGTCTGCGGGCTATAGAGCGTTTTCTATTCGGGCTCCAGTACTCTAGAATGCCCTCCCGGTAACAGTTAGAGATGCTACCTCAGTAGAAGCATTTAAGTCCCATCTTAAAACTCATTTGTATACTCTAGCCTTTAAATAGACCCATCTTTTAGACCAGTTGATCTGCCGTTTCGATGGCCACGGATGAAGTGCTGGCTGTCCAGGGTCGGACCACTCGTCTGTGCATCAGTTGGGGACGTCTCTGCGCTGCTGACCTGTCTCCGCTCGGGATGGTCTCCTGCTGGCCCCACTATGGACTGGACTCTCACGATTATGTTAGATCCACTATTGACCTGACTCTGACAATATTATGCTAGATCCACTCGGCGTCCATTGCACCGGTCGCTCGGGGTGTGTGGGGGGTGGTCCCCTCCAATGTTTCTCATTGTTATCCCATTGGGTTGAGTTTTTTCTTGCCCTGATGTGGGATCTGAGCCGAGGATGTCATTGTGGCTTGTGCAGCCCTTTGAGACACTCGTGATTTAGGGCTATATAAGTAAACATTGATTGATTGATTGATAATAAAAAAGTTGCTTTTGCATAATATTGCGAAAGAAAACGCCAGATATTATGTCTTAACTTATACACACACCATTATAATACTAAAAACCATTATAATAATAAGCAAAACCAGAATTATTCCGTACATTAGGCGCACCGCGTTATAAGGCGAGTTTTGAGGAAAAAAAAAGATTTTAAGTGCGCCTTATAGTCCAGAAAATACGGTAACTACCACTCTTCCGAGGTCCACCCAGGAATAGGGCCATATGAATCCATACCCTACTGTAAAAAAAAGAGAGCGCTTAATTTGTTCAACTGAACCTACCTACAGCACAATACCGGTAATCTCACCACATTGGAGCATTTTTTTATTTTAATCTGTGAATTGTTTTTAATGTATGGATTTATCGTTATGAGGTCTTGATTCCTCATATCGGCCCAATAATTACCCTCATGCACCCATTTTGAACATTTGGACGTTGTTTACCCATGTTTGTGGCAGTGAAAATGTGCATTAAAACCTACCCCTACTCCTCTAGGAGGCGCTACAGTGCAATATTTAGAAGCCGCAACTGATTGATTGAGACTTTTATTAGTAGGTTGCACAGTGAAGTACATATTCCGTACAATTGACCACTAAATGGTAACACCCGAATAAGTTTTTCAACTTGTTTAAGTCGGGGTCCACTTAAATTGATTCATGATGCAGATATATACTATCATCATAATACAGTCATCACGAGTTTTAGATAAAACTGTTCCGGGGCTCAATAGGGGATGAGGTAGAGGGCAGACGTGCGAGAGGAGGGCTCCGGCCAAACTTTTCATTTACTCTTTAAAGTCTAACTACTTTACGGTGTTTTTTCCTGGCTGATGCACCCTTTTTTGTGCGAGATAGTGTGGTTATTGCGACATGATGAGCAGCTCGAAGACAAAACCGACAACAGCAATAACTCGAGCAGCGAGCGTCTCGGCTAAGCTAGCTAACATGGCGGCCGCAGCAGCAGCTTCAGGGTCGGAAGACAAGAGAGCCGAATTCGAGGGTCAATCCGACCCAGTCACCAAGAACGACATCGAGGCTCTCCTCAATAAACAGCGCGATAGCTTCAAGGCTGATATGGCTTTTTTGATTCAACAGTCGACTGAGTCCCTGAAGCAGTCAGTCGATTTATTCGGACAACAGGTTACGTAATTTAACAGCCGTCTGACTAGAACCGAAGTTACAGTGGGTGAAAACTTTGAAAAACTCACCGAGATGGAAGCCGCTGTGAAGTCTCTACAGTCCCAAACTACGGTGCTCCTGGAACGAGTGGACTACCTCGAGAACCGGTCCCGCCGCTCTAATTTGAGGATTATCAACATCCCAGAGGGAAGCGAGAAGGAGCAGGATCTGACCAAATTTGCGTCTGACTTGCTAATGGCGATACCGGGTCCTGATGTCTTCAGCAGCCCACCGGAGATAGAGAGAGCTCACCGCTCCCTCGATCCCAGACCACTGGATGCTGGCGCCGGAAAACCGCAGACTTTCATCGTTAAATTCCTCCGTTTCCAGGAGAAAGAAAAAGTTCTCAGATGGGCCAGACAACATAAATTGGATTACCGCGGCACCGAGCTGAGAGTTTACCCGAACATCAGCCCTGCTTTGGCCAAGAAACGAGCTGCTTTCAACCCCATCAAAAATGCGCTCTACCTGAAAGGAATGAAATTCCGCTTGCCGCACCCCGCCCGTCTCCAGGTCTCCTTCAGAAATGAAAATGTGTACTTTGATTCTCCACAAAAATCCCAGGACTTCTACGACGAGCGCATCGCTCCCACAGGTTAGTGGAAGATGATTTTGTATGGAAGACGTTTCAGGCCAAAAGTACGTTGAAGAGGACATTAACGGGTGCGTCAGAAAAACAATGGACATTGTTTATCCAGGCAACTAATCATCCTGTTGTGCAACTTATTTGATACCTCAAATTATATTATATTTGTTGGTCAATTTCTGCACTGCAAATTTTTTTTTGCTTATTCATATTTAATTGGCAGCTACTGTACATTATAGACACATTAGCAGATACAGGAGCCCTATCTGCTCGGTGATATTAGTTCACAGATTAATGTCATACGGAAGTAACAGAGTTTATGGAGTCCCGCTGCTAGTTCTAGTTCTCAGGACAAGCTTAGGGTGGTTTAGGAGTGTATATTTGTTCCTTGTTTCTATGGGGTTTTTTGGGGGGGGTTTGTGTGTTAGGTCCAACAAATGTGTTTTTTCTTTTAGTCCTGTCTGTATGTTAATACCACTTCCTTCTACAAGGCATTGTGTCATCTCATCATATTTTTACAAATGTGATTATGGCTAATACAAACAAAAAAGGGTTATCTTGCTTGAGATTTGTTTCTTGGAACGTTAAAGGGATCAATGGCCCAGTCAAAAGAGGTAGAGTATTTTCCCATTTAAAACACCTTAAAACTGAAATTGCTTTCCTACAAGAGACTCATCTGACCACTAAGGATCACCATAGATTAAAGGTCTCATGGGTTGGACAATCTTTTCACTCGAATTTTAGCAGCAAAGCAAGGGGTACAGCTATTTTAATACATAAAAGAACCCAATTTAGCCCAACAAATGTCATAACTGACCATCAAGGTCGTTTTGTAATAGTCTCGGGTTCTCTTTATAATATGTCTGTTGTCCTTGCCAACCTTTATGCACCCAATTGGGATGATGAAGCATTTATTAGGAAAGTGTTTTCATTTTTGCCAGACCTCAGTTCCCATCGTTTAATATTGGGGGGGGGGGACCTGAACTGTGCAATAGACCCGTTGCTAGACAAATCTAGTCCAAGGCAGGGCCCCCCATTAAAAATGGACAAAACAATTTCAAAACTCATGGGTCAAATAGGAGGTGTGGACCCGTGGCGCTCTCTTTACCCAGATAAAAAACAATTCTCTTTTTATTCCCAGGTCCATAAAACTTTTTCAAGGATTGACTACTTTTTCATAGATCAGACCTGGGCATTGTGCGGCCCGCGGGCCGCATCCGGCCCTTTGTACGTCCCTGTCCGGCCCGCGTGAGGCCAATTATAAATTACAAAATACATTTTAAAAAGCATCTATTTCGAGTGTGCAATACAACGGTGCTGCTTTTGTTTTGAAAATCGTTATTTGTATTACTTCCGTGTGGACGTATGCGTGTGCGTGATTGTGAGTGAATGTGAACAGCTGCAATCACAAATTACAAAATAAAGTTGAAAAAACATCTATGTCGTGCGCGCAATACAACTGTGCTGCTTTTATTTTGAAAAGTATTATTTATGGGCGTGTGTCCGTGTGTAACCTGCGAGTGAAGGTGCACATGCAGCGACAAGTGATGCACGGTTTACACCCGAGACGCTAAAAAGAGAAAAGTTGATGACGAATGGCGTGTTTTCAACAAGACATGGACTGCCAAGCAACGTTCCCTCTAAGGTGCGTGCCTGCGCAATTGCGCACTGCTTAAGCGTCCGCTGCGCACAGCAAATATATGCCGCGCACCAAATCAAATCCCATCTGAATTCTAAACAAAATAAACACATTTATTCTATGTAATTTTGCAATGCAACTTTGAGTGACAGTGACAACAAGCGGCCCTAACGGTGTTCGTCAACACCGTTCAATTATTGTAACGTCTATCGAGATGCTTCGGGGACAGGAATTATATTGATCACTTTATTGAGCAAAACTGTTTATATTCGGACATAACCACACCAAAAACAAGAGTAAAACACTTCTATCTCGAAAAACTAGTCATTTTCTGCCGTACAAACCAGGCCAGGGCAGCACGGTAGCAGAGGGGTTAGTGCGTCTGCCTCACAATACGAAGGTCCTGAGTAGTCGTGAGTTCAATCCCGGGCTCGGGATCTTTCTGTGTGGAGTTTGCATGTTCTCCCCGTGACTGCGTGGGTTCCCTCCGGGTACTCCGGCTTCCTCCCACCTCCAAAGACATGCACCTGGGGATAGGTTGATTGGCAACACTAAAAATTGGCCCTAGTGTATGAATGTGAGTGTGAATGTTGTCTGTCTATCTGTGTTGGCCCTGCGATGAGGTGGCGACTTGTCCAGGGTGTACCCCGCCTTCCGCCCGATTGTAGCTGAGATAGGCCCCAGCGCCCCCCGCGACCCCGAAGGGAATAAGCGGTAGGAAATGGATGGATGGAAACCAGGCCAAAACCAACTTGTCATCTGTCACCAACACGCATACCACTAAGCCACTGGTGCGTTTATGGCCACACAAAAAGTCGGACAACTCAAACACCACACAAAGTTACACTATGACTCCTCAGTCATACGTGTGCTTATTTTACTGTCATTTATTATTAATGTTAATATATTTATATTAGTCATGGAATGCTGTTACACACACTATGTTGAAGTATTACTATTATTATTAATTATTATTATTATTATTATTATTTATCTTATGGTATATATCAAAAATAATATTGAGCAAAATTTAATTGAAATATTGTCGATGTGGCCTCCAGCAGTGCTCGGGTTGCTCATGCGGCCCCCGGTAATAATTAATTGCCCACCCCTGGTCTAAGGTCTTCCTGTGCATGCAGTCACACAACATGACGTCTGCACAATTACTCACCAGTCCATCGCAGGTACTTATTGCTGCGCTTCCTTTGACAGCAGCCTCATCCCACACCTCACCCAGGAAATGACACAAGGAGGCTCCAGGGGGGCGGATCTTTGCCCCTTTGAGACCGCCATATCTCCTTTCGGTCAGAAAGCCCGAGGCCAGCAGGTTTGGGTTGAGATTGAGGTGAAAGTGCAAACTGCGGCCCCCGTGCCAGAACTGGTAGAAGACTCTGTCCTGGTCCAGCGACTCCTCTGAGGCATCGCGGCGCTGTACGCGGCGAGAACGATGAGACAGGAAGTTGGACAGGAAGTGACCCCTGACATCCACTCTTGTGGGGTGAACCACTTCATACTGAGGAAGGTCCTGATGGAATCTCTCTGTTGGAGCCATGGTGGGAAGAAAACAAGGAAAGAAACATGAGCATCAATCAGAGTGAAGGGAATAACAACACTATATTATTTCAAAGTTTGCAGCTATCCATTGTTTTCAAATCGAATGATCCATCAATTAATTTGTTCAATTTATCAACTAATCGGATACAACACACCTTATAGCCGCAATGCTTAATTTACAAAAATAAGTATTTTTTCTGTTTTCCATAACACTTAGTTTAGTTTATTTTCCCAATAAATGCAGCTCATCAACGTTAAAATTGCACTTTTAACATGTGTGCATTCATTGAAAAAGGTCTGTAATATCATCAAAAGGCTCAGAGAATCTGGAGAAATCACTGCATGGAAAATTGAATGCCCGTGACCTTGGATCCCTCAGGCCGTACTGCATTAAAAAGGGACATCAGTGTATAAAGGATATCACCACATGGGCTCAGGAACACTTCAGAAAACCACTGTCAGTAACTACAGTTTGTCGCTACATCTGTAAGTGCAAGTTAAAACTCTACTATGCAAAGCGAAAGCCATTTATCAACAACACCCAGAAATGCCGCTGGCTTCGCTGGGCCCAAGCTCATCTAAGGTGGACTGATGCAAAGTAAAAGTGTTCTGTGGTCTGACGAGTCCACATTTCAAATTGATTTTGGAAACTGTGGACGTTGTGTCCTCCGAAACAAAGAGAAAAAGAACCGTCCGGATTGTTATAGGTACAAAGTTCAAAAGCCAGCATCTGTGATGTTATGGATGTGTATTAGTGCCCAAGGCATGGGTAACTTACACATCTGTGAAGGCACCATTAATGCTGAAAGGTACATACAGGTTTTTGCGAAATGAGTTATTTACACAGAAAGATTCTATAAATATTTATGTACACACAATTTTTTCTAAACGGTGTCTGTAACAGGGCAGTGAAACGAATGATCAAACAAAACAGAAGTCATCGTCATGGATTGATGAATGAAGAATCCACATAAGTAAAAACACTATGGATGGCAAGAAGACTGAACTCTACTTAAGTTTTAAAGCATGAAATGGAAGGACACTGCAGGACCTGCAGTGAGCGAACTCGTTCAAAAGATGGTGCCTTAGCACAATCAAAAATACACCTTTTCAGTTTTTTTTGTTTTGTCTATTCGAAAACTTTGTATTATAACCGTCAGCAAAAAAAAATTCATAAATTAGCTGCACCGTTTTACAAGCTGCAGGCTTGAAAGTGTAAAAAAAAAGTAAGGGCTTATAGACCAGAATTTTCGGTATAGATATACATGCAGAAAACAATATGAAATACATATACTGTAAATGATAAATGAAATGTATAAATTAACATTTTACATCAATTTTAACTTTTATTAAAGACTCCTGTTGGCAAACTGAGGTGTGGAGAGACACGCATTTTGCCTATCGTTCACAATCATTATGAAAGACATGGCGATGGATGGATTTTTTTTTTTATGCATTCTAAATATTAAGTAAATAAAAGTTTGCTTACAGCGGAGCCAATGGGAGCTCCACTATTCCGCCCCTTAAAATCCCATAAATAACAATTCAAAAAGCGCCAACAATACTCAATTTACATTTTGTGACTTGAATATTAGCCAAGTATTGGAAATATTGTTATTATAAGCGCTAACGCAGACAAACTATTTGTCGCGGTGACGTAATGACTTCCGTGTTTCCCTATGTTTTACATCATCGATTGGTCTGCTGTTTCCTCGCTTCCCTGCTCCCTGTAAGCTTACTGTCGATCATAAGTCATGCATCTCACCTGGACATGAGACGTCTGAGTAGGTAATCCAACAAGTTGGGACACTTTGACAGCCGTTTTGGACCTGAAACTGGCGAGATCTACACGAAAAGCGCTTGTTCCCCCCGCCCCGTCTCTTCGCGAAGATTATGAGGCATTTTTCATCTAAATGGGAATATATGAACATCATAGCAGTCGGCATCCTAAAGACAGCAGACATTGTGCAGTAAGTAATGTTTTATAATGTTTGTTGGCTCTCATGAAGTCTGCAGTGAGTAATAATCAGTGTTGAAGAAAAAAAATAAGCTAAAGTCATGTTGTGTTTTTGAAATTCATGTGCTGGGTATGCTTAAAATGATCAAAATATGTAAATATTAAATGTTATTGTAAACGTGTCCGTTACCCAATTACATATATACTTATATCATGGATATAAAGCCCTAATAGAGGTGTTTGAACGTTTTTAGGGACTCTGTAGGCATAATTGAACGGCTTCCATTAGCTCCATTGTCAGCTGACATTTGATCAAATTTATTTAATATTTAGAATGCATTTTTTTTAAAACTCCATTTTCATGTCTTTCATAATGAGTGTGAACGATAGGCAAAATTCCCAAAAAAGTGCAGCTCCCTTTTAACTATGAGTTCTTTCTCCACCTTATTTATCAAAGTGGTGCCACTCACAACTTTTTTGGGCCCAATGTGGGATTATTTTGCTCAATAATAATACTAATTTGAAAAAGCAGAGAGACTGAGTCACCAATGCGTGGGATTCTTTGTTTGGGGTCTCGATTCCCCAGAGTGATATACGCGCAATGTTTGGCTGTACGGCAACTGAGACTGCATTGGAAACTTTTTGGTAACAATGTTCAACAAAAAACAAATCGAGGTTCCACTGTGCATCTATTTGATTAACCTTTTGTGTGTCTAATGCAGTTAGGGCTGCAACGATTAATCAATTAAATTGATTAATTCGATGAGAAAAAAAGCTTTGATTTATATGTTCTTGCTTCAAATAATCGTTTTTAATGAGTGTAACTAATAAAAAGTGATGAAATTCAGACCGCATGAAATGCCCAAAACTTTAAATATGCGGGCAAAGTTGTTTTTCTTCCTGCAATCAAGCGCACATGAGAGTGGTGTGTGGCGGCAAACAGAAAGCATTTATTTTTTTCTTAATCGATGTACACATGTTAAAAGTGTAGTTTTAAAGGCCTACTGAAATCCACTACTACCGACCACGCAATACAAACAGCTCTGTTTTCATCGCAAAATTCCACAGTATTCTGGACATCTGTGTTGGTGAATCTTTTGCAATTTGTTTAATGAACAATGGAGACGGCAAAGAAGAAAGCTGTAGGTGGGATCGGTGTATTAGCGGCTGGCTGCAGCAACACAACCAGGAGGACTTTGAGTTGGATAGCAGACGCGCTATCCGACGCTAGCCGCCAACCGCATCGATGATCGGGTGAAGTCCTTCGTCGCGCCGTCGATCGCTGGAACGCAGGTGAGCACGGGTGTTGATGAGCAGATGAGGGCTGGCGTAGGTGGAGCGCTAATGTTTTTATCATAGCTCTGACTAGGTCCTGTAGCTAAGTTAGCTTCAATGGCATCGTTAGCAACAGCATTGCTAGGCTTCGACAGGCGGCACAGCATTAACCGTGTAGTTACAGGTCCAGTGTTTGGTTCGGTGTCTCCTGATAGTAGTATTGTTGATTTTCTGTCTATCCTTCCAGTCAGGGGCTTATTTCTTTTGTTTCTATCTGCATTTAAGCATGATGCTATCACGTTAGCTCCGTAGCTAAAGTGCTTCGTCGTATCGTCGTGGAGATAAAAGTCACTGTGAATGTCCATTTCGCGTTCTCGACTCTCATTTTCAAGAGGATATAGTATCCGAGGTGGTTTAAAATACAAATCCGTGATCCACAATAGAAAAAGGAGAAAGTGTGGAATCCAATGAGCCCTTTTACCTAAGTTATGGTCAGAGCGAAAAAAGATACGTCCTGCACTGCACTCTAGTCCTTCACTCTCACGTTCTTCATCCACAAATCTTTCATCCTCGCTCAAATTAAAGGGGTAATCGTCGCTTTAGCGGTCCGAATCGCTCTCGCTGCTGGTGTAAACAATGGGTAAATGTGAGGAGCCCTTCAACCTGCGACGTCACGCTACTTCCGGTACAGGCAAGGCTTTTTTTATCAGCGACCAAAAGTTGCGAACTTTATCGTCGATGTTCTCTACTAAATCCTTCCAGCAAAAATATGGCAATATCGCGAAATGATCAAGTATGACACATAGAATGGATCTGCTATCCCTGTTTAAATAAAAAAATGTCATTTCAGTAGGCCTTTAATGTTGCTGATCTGCATTTAATAGAAAAAAAATTAAGGTTTTGGCAAGCAGAAAAATTGTTTATTTCAACTAATTTTCTTAAACACAATGAGGCCATCAAGTGTGTTTTGTCCGATTAATCGAAAAAAATAATCAATAGATTACGCGATTATTGAAGTAATTGATAGCTGTCGCTCAAAATGCAGTAGTATTCAACCTTTATAGAGCCAAGGCACATAAATACATTCCATAAATCTCACGACACACCGCCTGTTACGTCGTCGTCGCATTTTGCTGCGTGGATCGTTCTCCCGGGATGCAGACGGAAAACTCCGGAGGCAAGGTGCAGGTAAGACGGCGATTTATTTTCCATATGTCGGACGGGATAAAAACAAAAGAGGCACGTGCCGATTGCACGGGGAGCAAAGCTAAAGCTTAGCAAAAGGCAAACAAGCATAGGAATCAAAAGGGTAACAACGTAACTTGTTGCAAAGAAGAAAATAAGACAGCCAGACCTTGTGTGGCGAAAAGCAGGAATAAATAGCTCTCTGATTAGTGCCCGGCCGCAGGCGAGCATCCCGGACACTAATCAGAGGCAGGTGACACTAATATGCACCCATGGCAACTAAAACACAAACCCAGAGGTGCACAAAACAGGAACTTAGGGAGTCAAAAACTGAACAAACATGATACGGGCAACGGATCATGACACCGCCATGCCAAATTATGTTTTTCTAAAGGCAACAAGTGGATACACAGGTTAATTTGTACCTTTTGCCATCCAGTAGAAGAGCTTTGTCAAACTCAAGGCCCTGCGCATCAATTATTGTCACAATATTCCATCGAATATACCAAAAATATTGTCTGACTAGAAGAAAATCTGAAAAGTACATGAATAAGAAGACATAATGAATCTTTTTGAGCATTTTTCCATGTGGCCCTCCACATTCTACGTGGCCCGTGAAAGCTTGGAAATAATGTGCATCAATAAAGGACATAATCTTAAAGGCCTACTGAAATGAAATTTTTTTATATAAACGGGGATAGCAGATCCATTCTATGTGTCATACTTGATCATTTCGCGATATTGCCATATTTTTGCTGAAAGGATTTAGTAGAGAATATCAACGATAAAGTTCGCAACTTTTGGTCGCTGATAAAAAAAGCCTTGCCTGTACCGGAAATAGCGTGACGTCAAAGGTTGAAAGGCTCCTCACATTTCCCCATTGTTTTCAATGCAGCGAGAGCGACTCGGACCGAGAAAGGGACGATTACCCCATTATTTTGAGCCAGGATGAAAGATTCGTGGATGAGGAACGTGAGAGTGAAGGATTAGAGTGCAGTGCAGGACGTATCTTTTTTCGCTCTGACCGTAACTTAGGTGCAAGGACTCATTGGATTCCACACTCTCTCCTTTTTCTATTGTGGATCACGGATTTGTATTTTAAACCACATCGGATACTATATCCTCTTGAAAATGAGAGTCGAGAACGCAAAATGGACATTCACAGTGACTTTTATCTCCACGACAATACATCGGCGAAACACTTTAGCTATGGAGCTAACGTGATAGCATCGGGCTTAACTGCATATAGAAACAAAAGAAATAAGCCCCTGACTGGAAGGATAGACAGAAAATCAACGATACTATTAAACCATGGACCTGTAAATACACGGTTAATGCTTTCCAGCCTGGCGAAGGTTAACAATGTTGTTGCTAACGACGCCATTGAAGCTAACTTAGCAACGGGACCTCACAGAGCTATGCTAAAAACATTAGCTATCCACCTACGCCAGCCAGCCCTCATCTGCTCATAAACACCCGTGCACACCTGCGTTCCAGCGATCGACGAAGGACTTCCCCCGATCACCGATGCGGTCGTCGGATAGCGCGTCTGCTATCCACCTCAAAGTCCTCCTGTTTATGTTGCTGCAGCCAGCCGCTAATACACCGATCCCACCTACAACTTTGTTCTTTGCAGTCTTCATTGTTCATTAAACAAATTGCAAAAGATTCACCAACACAGATGTCCAGAATACAGTGGAATTTTGAGATGAAAACAGGGCTTTTTGTATTGGATTCAATGGCGTCCGAATACTTCCGTTTCAACGATTGATGTCACGCGCATACGTCATCATACATAGACGTTTTCAACCGGAAGTTTAGCGGGAAATTTAAAATTGCACTTTATAAGTTAACCCGGCCGTATTGGCATGTGTTGCAATGTTAAGATTTCATCATTGATATATAAACTATCAGACTGCGTGGTCGGTAGTAGTGGGTTTCAGTAGGCCTTTAACTGATTAATGTATTGGATCTTTCGATTTGACAAAGAAAAATGTATTGAATGCAAACTTCTAAACTTTAATATTATCTGACCATGCAACAAGATATTCCCCCCCAAAAATCTAGACACATTTATATGTTTGTCACCTTTGACTTATGATTTCGAAGGTAGTTATTAATCTTTGAAAATATTAAAAAGCATTAGAAATATTGTAGTTATATCATGAGGCTATTATACATTTATATTGATATGTATTCACTATTACCAACGGCCTAAGGCAGTGGTGCGCAAACTACGGCCCACGGGCCACATCCGGCCTGTTGGGCCCTTTAATTGAGAATTGCCACGACAAAACTGATACAATACTTGGACGCACTGGCAAAAAAGGGTGATCAACAACACTGCTCCCACTAAAAGAGAATGTAAGTGTTAACCCTTTAATACCATTTTTATGTTTATTTGATGTTTGATATGATTTTGTTGAAAATAGATCCATCCATCCATCCATCTTCTTCCGCTTATCCGAGGTCGGGTCGCGGGGGAAGCAGCCTAAGCAGGGAAGCCCAGATTTTCCTCTCCCCAGTCACTTCGTCCAGCTCCTCCCGGGGGATGCCGAGGCGTTCCCAGGCCAGCCGGGAGACATAGTCTTCCCAACGTGTCCTGGGTCTTCCCCGTGGCCTCCTACCGGTTGGATGTGCCCTAAACACCTCCCGAGGGAGGCGTTCGGGTGGCATCCTGACCAGATGCCCGAACCACCTCATCTGGCTCCTCTCCATGTGGAGGAGCAGCGGCTTTACTTTGAGCTCCCCCCGGATGGCAGAGCTTCTCACCCTATCTCTAAGGGAGAGCCCCGCCACCCGGCGGAGGAAACTCATTTCGGCCGCCTGTACCCGTGATCTTGTCCTTTCGGTCATGACCCAAAGCTCATGACCATAGGTGAGGATGGGAACGTAGATCGACCGGTAAATTGAGAGCTTTTCCTTCCGGCTCAGCTCCTTCTTCACCACAACGGACCTATACAGCGTCCGCATCACTGAAGACGCCGCACCGATCCGCCTGTCGATCTCACGATCCACTTTTCCCTCACTCGTGAACAAGACTCCTAGGTACTTGAACTCCTCCACTTGGGGCAGGGTCTCCTCCCCAACCCGGAGATGGCACTCCACCCTTTTCCGGACAAGAACCATGGACTCGGACTTGGAGGTGCTGATTCTCATCCCAGTCGCTTCACATTCGGCTGCGAACCGATCCAGTGAGAGCTGAAGATCCTGGCCAGATGAAGCCATCAGGACCACATCATCTGCAAAAAGCAGAGACCTAATCCTGCAGCCACCAAACCGGATCCCCTCAACGCCTTGACTGCGCCTAGAAATTATGTCCATAAAAGTTATGAACAGAATCGGTGACAAAGGGCAGCCTTGGCGGAGTCCAACCCTCACTGGAAACGTGTCCGACTTACTGCCGACAATGCGGACCAAGTTCTGACACTGATCGTACAGGGAGCGGACAGCCACAATCAGACAGTCCGATACCCCATACTCTCTGAGCACTCCCCACAGGACCTCCCGAGGGACACGGTCGAATGCCTTCTCCAAGTCCACAAAGCACATGTAGACTGGTTGGGCAAACTCCCATGCACCCTCAAGGACCCTGCCGAGAGTATAGAGCTGGTCCACAGTTCCACGACCAGAACGAAAACCACACTGTTCCTCCTGAATCCGAGGTTCGACTATCCGGCGTAGCCTCCTCTCCAGTACACCCGAATAGACCTTACCGGGAAGGCTGAGGAGTGTGATCCCACGATAGTTGGAACACATCCTCCGGTTCCCCTTCTTAAAGAGAGGAACCACCACCCCGGTCTGCCAATCCAGAGGTACCGCCCCCGATGTCCACGCGATGCTGCAGAGTCTTGTCAACCAAGACAGCCCCA